>NW_020454316.1:7213363-7227983 GCF_003342845.1 Nothoprocta perdicaria | reverse complement strand
GCCCTGCGCGAAATGGCGCCCGCCGTCACGGCCCGCGCGCGGGCGGTTGTGGCTGCCTCGGCCTCCCCGGCTCCCTCGCGGCGGCGCCCGGCCCTGTCTGCCGAGGGCCGCTGCCCCCCGGCACCCCGTGGCGGGGAACGGGGCCGGGCRGCACAGGGTGTCCCGGCGGATGGTGCCGCCCAAGCTTGGGGTGTGAGGGAAGCCAGCGGGTCGTGTTGTTTGCCCCGCAGGGGTGCAAAACAGGCAACTTTGTCCAAGTTCGCCCGCCACCAAGGGCGTGGAAAACACAAACAAGGTTTAGGACTGGTGCTACTGGCCGTCGGCTCCGAAACGGGCCGGGACGAGAGCCAGAGAGCCCAAACCGAGGGCTACCCGAGCTCCGGGTGCTGCGGCTGCGCTGCCAGCACGATGGCTGAGGTGCGTGGGCTGCCATTCCGTGCCCTGTGCCCCGATGTGCCTGTTGGCAGCAAAGCGGGATGGGGATGGGGACACCCGAAGGACTCCGCCGGCCCCGAGGATAACCTCACGTGCAGCTGAGAAGGGAGTTACACAGGGCTGATGGCGTTGAGTGATGGAGCAGCGTGAGCAGCTGGGCAAAGGGCGACGTGCTGGCGTGCCCGGCGGGGTCTTGGTCTTGTGATACGGATCTGCCGAGCACTGGGTTTTCATCCAGCAGAAGGCAAGGCCTGGGTTCTGCAGACGCGTACAGGGCTGAGTCCACAACGCAGCACCGGGTCTGGAACGGATCGCATCGGTGTCTGCGGCTGCTAGACCAGGACAAGAAGTATGTACGTAGTTAGTGTGTGGGGCTGATCAATGAAAAGATTCTTCTGAAACCGTATGTACGAGAATATCCCATATGGTTTACAAGCTGAAGTAAGGATATGGTTATTATGCTCTGAAAACACCTATGTATTTAGCATAAATAAATAACAAAATAGCCCAGGGAGTGTATTACAAACAGGAAAGTACTGTTTGGGCAAGCGTTGTAACACACCATCAAGTTACTAAGCAAAGACGTCCAACTGCGTGCACATAATTTGGTTTGAAAAGTCACTTAGTTTCTGTTTCATGGCACGAACAAGGAGCAGGCAAGGCTCTGATCCTGAAAAGACTTGAGTTACTTAACCAGGAAACTTGAGTGAGCTTATTTACATGCTTAAATCTTTGCTCGAAGAGGCCTTTATCTAACCTGTATCTAAACTGCTGTCAAACATACAAGTTAAACATCGTAGAAAAATATCTTCACTCTCTGCTTTTTCTTGATGCGATTGTAGACTAAACGATAGAGTTTGCTGCTACGATCTTTAAGTTGGAGGTATGCTCTAGCTGTTTCAGATAACACTGGAGGAATATGTGATTATCAAGTACAACTCTGCCTGTTTGTTCCCCCGCGCCCCAAATTTTCATCCCAAAATGTTTTCTTCTTGTTAGTTAGCGTAATTACCAATGTTCCCTCGAGAGCCGATGAGGAAGGGGAGCTGATCAGGAAAGGGAGCTTGTGTTGGCTCCCGAGCAAGCAGGGGTGATTCCTGGAATCTTTTCTCAGGCAGCGTAAATGCACCGGGAGGGCTGCAAGCCTGACTCACCACTTCAAATCCACGTGAAGCTTGGCAGCAAAGAAACGTACAGAGGAGGGAGACGATGGTGGCTCAGCACTGCTGTAGTAGTTGGTGCAAAGCTTGACACGCTCCGTTTGCAGGACCCTGGCTCTGTCAACTCATTGATTAACAGAAGTGATGTTCCACAGAGGCTGGATGCTGAGAAAACATCTTTGTCATCCATTTTCTATTGTGCATTTGCCACTGTTCTCTCTGGCCTAGTTTTAAATATCCTGAGCATRGGACTTCCCTGGAGAGGTTCCTATAATAGTTGAATTCGTTTCCTTAGAGCTGGAGTTGTCTCTGGGGCACAGTTCAGGTAGCTGGCAGTGTGGTGGGAAGAACTASTGGTCATAAAAGAAGGATTTTTTTTTCACTTTATGCTTCGAGGCTGTATTAGGTTCCTGCMTCTGATGCAGGAATTGTTTGAATGGGAAAACTGGAAAACCTTTACTGGAGCACATTTGCTAACATATTCTCTAGTCTACCCTGCAAATGGAGACAAGGGCAAGGGAATCTGCATCAAATGCAGTGCTGCTGGAGCTGAATGGCTCCTGGTACGCTGGTTAGCACATTCAAAGCCAGCTGGAGAACTTCTTTTGCCTCTTTATGGGCAAATCTATACAGAAAAAAATGCATTTCATGGTAAGCCAAGAGCTTTTAGTACAGAATGGACCTGATTTGCTTTTACTTCACCAAAGTCAAGTTAATGGAGTACTTTGCAAAATAACCRAATGAAAGGCCTAATGTGAATGTGACAAATGCTCTTGTACTCAATGTGTAACATAGGATTTGAGGGCTCTTTTACCGTTCAAACTACTTTAACTTAAAGTGAGTTTTGTTATTTTATCTTTCTGAGTTTTGTAAGGAGAACCTTGGACGTGAACAGCTTTCAATAAGGCCCGTTTAAATGTAACCACAATGCTTGCATCTACTTCAAGATGCTTATTTTTAAACTTCTYGCAATTTAATAGCTTATTTCTAAAGGCATTTATGTGTAACAGCAGGGCTCCAGGGAGAAGAGCTTTGGTGCCAAATTAAGTGATATTGGAACACCTCTGGGGTTTATGGGATGATGGTTTCTGAATCTAGTTGTATTTCGTAAACAGCCTCATGTTCAGACAATGAGTGACATTTATTCATTTCTAAAGAACCGTTTGTTCTTGGTCTGACATGCTACAGAGGAGATGGGTGTACTTTGCTTTTAAAATTCCAGAGCCACTTGAACTTTGTTAGCTTTCTGTTGCTGAGAGGAGCTGAACCTTCCTATAAATTGCCAGGCAGTGCTGGTGCCACCCGAGTCTCACTCACCCCTTCAGCATCAGCCTGCAGAGCAAAGCAGGGGTGGCTGCAGGAGGGGAGAGTAGTTGGCTCCAGGAATCTAGAAGAACCAAACGTGTCGTTGAAAGACTGACAGTGCCTGGGGATAGCAAAGGTGCAGCTGGAAGACTGATGTCTTGGAGTCTATGTGAGGGATTAGGAGAGCCTTGCAGGAGAGCTGGTTCGTGTCCTGATAAGGTTTCCTTATCTGTGTAGTGGTGCTGGAGGGATCCATCTCAGAGCTGCTGCAAAGAAAATGATAACAGTAAGGTTGACAATTATTAGATTATATTTATTAGTTAGATGCTTGTTGTTTTAGATGCTTGTATATGCTTTTTCTCTAAGGAAACCTTCTTTTCAAGCAGTATTTTTGTTTTTCTTTACTGTTACCCTTAGAGAAGAATYAAGTTCTTCTCATTCTGAGTTGAAGACCAGTTGTTGCAATTGCCATTCTGCAGGTCTCTTCTGGTGTGCGAGGGAGCCCTTCCAGCATTCTTAGAAAAGCCAGGAGGAAGAAAATATGATTGTGATAGTTCTTTAGTGGGGCTCCAGCAATGCCCCTGAATCCACAGATTTTACGAGAGTAGTGAAAATTTTTAGGGTGTGAAGCTGTTGCTTGTTGCAGGGAGAGGCTGTGAGGCCAGGATGCCAGTGCATCTGGACTCCCACAAATCATGCTATGAATTCACAGCTTGCACCTTCGTACTGCTGTTGTCTCTTCCTTCTTCTTTTGACCTTATCTCTGCTTGGAAGGTATACTCAGGAAGGTTGCAATAGATATCAAGCAGTGGCTGCGATGGAGCTGTGACAAACTGAGCCATCTGAAAACACATTCAAAGCTTTTAAATATATATTTTTTTAACCTAAAATTAAATGTTTATTACCTGAACTCCCCTTTGGTTTCAACTGACAAATCTCATTGTAATTCATTTGGGCGCTATTTTCCAAGGGCGCTACTTTCCAAGGGAACAGAAAACAGATGTAATAAATGCCTGAACATGAGGTTTAAACTAGAGCCTGTTGTTTTAAAGAAGTGTATTGCAAAACAGGAGAGAGTAACCATGTTTTGTTTGGATTAATTGGAAAATAATACACCTGATTTTCCATAGTATCCTTTTCAGGTTACGTTGAAAACATGTGGCAGAAGTGTGGGTTGAGATAAACTCATTTGACCCAGCCAGCAAGCAATGGTTAGGGCAAGTTTGTACTATTTTTGCAACCGTTAGCGTATCAGAGGAGTAAAAGGTAGAGTTAATCCTCTATTCACGGTAGAAATGAGACTCTTTAAGATAAGAGAATAAAGAGAATCAAATATGGCAGATAGTATTACTGTATAGGACTGGAATCYGCTAAAGCTAACTTGTATGATTTTTAACTTTAGAATTAATGGGCTAATTCTTACACTTAGCATAAGCATGCACTTAAGTGATTGCTGGATTTGGGAATAAATAAATTAGGATTAAAATTAATGCTTGACAAATCCTTCAAAATAGATTAATTTATTTCTCTCCAAGTTGAAAAGAAAACACATGAGATTCAAGTCACAGGGACTCTTTGTGTTTTCTCTACTGGGATTTTTAAAAAGTAGAATAATAAAATGCTTGCATATTCATCTTTTTGCTTAGGCTGTAAGTTCCCCATTTTGTACCTGTAAAAAGGCAGCACATGCATAGGCTTAAGCCKGGAGTACTGACAAGAGGAAACTTTCTTATTCTATTACTTAGCAAAAATGAAGTTTGCTGCCAAAAAGCAGGTGAGAAATAGATGAGATTATCTCCCTTTTTAAAATAAATACACTAGTTATTTTTACTAATTATTGCAAAAAATGATATAGGCATTTTAAAGAAACRCTAGGATTTTACTTCGGAGTTTGCAGCTAATGCAAAGCACATTGAGGTTAGCAAGTTGTTGTTCTAAACCTTTTTTTGAGCTTCTTCCAGAAGAGAGAACACTATGGAATAAGTACAAACACTCGATCTCTTGTCTATACTTCAGTGCAAAAGCCATTTCAGATGGAGCSCTGTGTGCTAGCCACACAGCAGTCTGTTCACACAGCAGTGTATTCACACTGCAGCGTATTCACGTTCTGCCACACAGGTCGGGAGCCAGGCACCAAGTTACGTGTTTTGTTCCGTAGTTTTGGATCCCTCAGGCAAATGACATGTGTAGTCGATCTGGTTAAATTCTCCCGATAAACGTGGAGATGAAGCCGTGTGATCTCTGGCTTGGGGCCTCCTGCTTTATCCCCAGTCCTGCGCGCATGGCTCTGTCACTGCAAAGCGCCATGCAGGCGCCCTGGCGCACGCRGCACGGGACTGGTGCCCGCACAGTGTGTCCCGTGAGCGACCGCAGCTGCGGAGACATCGCACCGTGCCCGCCACGGTGTCTCCCGGCCCACGCGGCCACCACGGCGACTCCGGCCCGCGGCCGCTAGCGCGACGGCCCCTCCTTCCCGTCCCCATCCGCACGTGAGCGGCCAGGGCAGCCTGGGCAGAGCAAGATCCCTCTGGCTTTACACACAGCTCGTGTGCGATTCCCCCTGTTAATTGGTTAGATTAAGAGTTCTGGCTTCCTCTGACACCTCTTTTTTTGGGCTGGTGCGCTTTGAATGAGGCGTAGCCATTATAAAGCATGTGTCAAAAGTGAAAGTTTTTTTTTCTCATTTTCTGTGGCTTTTGGGTAATTCTAGACATTGCACCTAGCAAATAGAGCAAAAATACCTTTATGCTTGTGGATGTTTTAAATGCCCTAAAACCCACTGTCCATGTGGCTTTATTTCTTTGAATTAAAAACTCATGCTTGAAATTTTCAGCCGGAGTGATTTGCCTGATGTGGAGATGTGTTTTTTTGCTGTGAACCTGTCGCTCCTTTTGCTCTAGATAAGCGAGTGCTTGTTCAAAAGCAGTGTTAGAGAGGCTAATGCAGGTTCTGTACTTTGCATACGGCCTGGCATTCACAGAGCCCTGCTGGCTGTGCCTCAGTTTCTCTTGATTTACCTTGGCATGAGGGAGAGCAGAATCAGGGCCATTTTACCAAAAGTTGTTTTGTGATTTGTAAGACCAGTGGGGACACAAAAAGAGGGAATCTGTACATAACCAGCAATGAAATAATGCAGGTTCCCTAACGCTCCTCCTAGTCACTTGCTGGTGATATCAAACATATGTCCAAGCCTCAGCAGAGGCAAAACAAGCAGTTGCCTAGGGGAAGTCCAACAAGACCGGGGCTGTGCCCGAGCCCTGAGCCTAGAAACAGTTTTGATTAAATTCATGTCATTTTATAGGCAGGTGCAGCCCTCTGATATTCTTATTCTATAGCTCACCTAGCGCTGTCTAGCAAGATGTTGGAACACAGCTCTGGTGGGAAAAAAAAGGCAGAAAACAAACAGAAAATCGAGCTTGTCAGTGTTACCAGGGGAGTGGTGTAACAGCAAAATAACTGGTGCAGTTCAACTCAGCGGGGATCACAAGCAGCTTGGGGCTGGGTGGAGCTGTAGTAAAGCCCGTCTTCTGTATGGGGACCGGTTTCATTGCCTTCAATAAGATCGCTTCACTGAGTAGGATGAGCAGGATCTGGCTTTCAGAAAGCTGCAGAGAATATTATTGTGGGATTCTCAGATATTTTTTTTTTCTCTTCTTAAATTGGCTCAGCAGGCCCTGCAGAAATCCCCGTGGGCTTGAACAAAAAATGATTTGCAGTTTCCTAGAGGCCAACAACTGTTTCTCCTCTAATCAGATATTGCCCTGGAGGGAGATTWGGTTTCCCTGTGGATCAGGCAAGTGTAATCTAAAGTTACTTACATGGGGCCAAATCCTACTTGCTGGTGTGTTTTAAAGAGGGTTTTGTGGCTTATTTTACATCTAAGTCCACAAAGACATTGGATGATGCACAGAGTATGGTGAGATTACATGGCACAAGTGGCTGTCCTTGATGATATTGGTGCCTGGGCACACTTCTGACAAAGACTTACGACTGTGATTTTCCTACCTTGAGCTTGAAAGAGAAATCATGATTTAGTTTTATGTCAGCACCCGGAGGCTCTTTATTTTTTGCCTTTGCTCTTTATTGCTCCCACACTGCAAAAACATACACCGAGCTGAAGCCTCCAATAATACAGTCTATGGAAATCACTGTGTGCAAGGTCACACAGTGCTTGTATTGGCCCCTAAAGGCCAACATTGGCACTGCTATAAAAGCAGAGCCTCATGCCATTGACTCTTCTCTCTTCCACTGCCATTGGCCTGGGAACACTCGAGCATTTACTGGACTATACAGCATTTCTTCCAGACACCTGATGAACAGAACAATGTTTTTCCAAAGGGGCCGCTGTTCTTCACTCGGAGTCAGCGACGCTGTCGGTGTTCAGCACTTCCAGTCCAAGGCCTGAAGTTAATAGAGAGCCTCCATGCTCCCACTCCAGAAGGTTAATATGCAAGAGCTTTGCTAGATCAGTGGCAAAATTATATTCCAGAATCAGCCTGGGCTTTCATTTTTACAGGAGCTTTGGGTTTCTGTGGGATGGAATAGGTAGGCAAGCAGAGGGACCTAATCCCTTTTCCTCTGCTCGYGCTGCTCAGTGCCTCTGTGCCAGATAATGCAGATAATCCCCTTTCCATGGATGGAAGCACTGGCAGAGCTGTGGGCTAGCAACAGGTTGTCTACAGGCCATGAGTAGGATACTCTTATTTTAGTCTTTGAATGAACCCACATCTTTCTGAACTTGACTTCTGCAGTGTGATACTGGTGTTAGATCTTAAGATACGCGTTGGATCAGACAGCACAGTGTTTCTTTGTTGTTTTGTGGTGGTTGTGCAATGACAGATGAAATGGGCGTTTGTTTTTCAGTTTGAGGTAGCTAATGGATTTCGAAACTATTTGCTATTGTAATTTTTTTGCCTAATTGTTTTCTCCCTGTAACTGAATGCCTCCACTGCTAGGATTTACTCTTACATTCCTATGCCGCTAGATTGGTGCAGATTCCGTGCACTTCCACAAAGTGACTTTCTGTTCAGTAGAAATCAGGGATGCAGACAGAGAAGACAGAGGCTGTAAGAGGATTGTTTTCATCTGCCACTTGAAATGTAATTTCCAACCTGCTTTTGGAAAACATGGCGTCCCAATCTCAGAAAATGGGTAACGTATCATTTTATGTGAATAATCTTTTAAAACTGCTGGGCTGATGACTAATAAGCATGACAAGCAAGCTGCACGTGAGTCCAGTTTCTGACTCTGTTCTGCAAAGGCTTTTTTTTTTTTTTTGTACTGGCACTGATTTGTGGAATCCTTGATTTGGCAAGGCATGTAGGAAGGTCCTTGTAGGTCGTCACCACGTCTCACATTAGCGTGGTATCCAGTTTCTGTAAATATTGATTTCTCTTTAAACGGGTTGTCTTTAACTTGTTTTTAATTAGTAATGGCAGATGTTTAGCTGGAAGAACATCTAGGGATCATTATTCTAATAATGTCCTATTAGCTTCTAAACCTTCCTCTTAATGTAAATCTGTAATTAGAGAGCTCTGTCTATCTGCTGTATCAGATACAAATTCTATCTGTAAGCCAATATACTGTGATGCCAAAAAGCTGCAGGGATTGTAAAATGTGTCTGATGATTCCGTGTCTCAGGTAACTGCGTTCTGAGGACAGAGCAGAGCTGCAGAAGCAGCCCCTTCCCTCTCGCATCCATGGGAAGACATTCCTGTGTCATTCCAAAAGGCTGCTTGGCAGCACGGGAGTGCTGGAGGAGTGAAGCAGTGACTGTAGGCACCGTATCCCAAAGACACAAACAGAACCAGCTACTGTAAGAGCCCTTGAGGGGTAGTGGTGTCACCTGAAGCTCTGTGCTCACAGGGAGAGGGACTTTGCAGGGACACTTCAGTGGTGGGCTTGTCATCATTAGTGTCTGTCCTTGGAGTTTGCCTAAGGATCTCTGTGACTTGGGAGAGCTGAGGCTCTCCATCCGCCCCTGGCTGCAGGACCGGGACAGTGTGTGGTGGGAATCTGAGCAGACCTTCCCTCTGCTGGAAGGCTTTTGCTTTGTGTGTGTATTTAGATGAAGACTTTTTCCTCTAAGTCACTGTTTCGCTGCTTCACACAATTTCATGGCTCAGTTCTCAGCACAGTGGCATTGACTCAGCATTTCTTTAAAACAATTTCATATCATTGCATCTGCAGTGACTCATAGCAAGCCATGCCACCACCAAAATGGTGTAAATCAGCATTGAATCAGACCATGAGATGTGCTTGTATGTGTAGGATTTATCTTGTTCAGTTGTTTCATCCTTTTAATTCATCTCTTACAAACAAACAACCTGTTTCATTCGCTGCCCTCTGGTGGCATATTCACTCTTCCCGATACATAACCTTCTCCTGCACAAATACAGCATCCATTTAATCTGTTGATTGCAAAAGACATTAATATCATTATTTGCACCTGAAAAATAGATGTGCAGACCTTGTTAGCTGTCTGCAGTAGTGTCAGCAATATGCAGAGCTGCGATGGTCCACAGGGCCTCCACAGTAGCTTGGTGGTCCCCTGGCTCCTGCCCCTTCTACCATGAAAGGTGCTGCTCAGTGTATTGCTCCTGTGAAACACTAATCCAATTCATATTTTCTGTCACAACCGAAAATATGAGTTTTTGCCATCAGGGCATATGTTAGAAAGGCATATATGATTGTGTCTGTGTGTTTAATGTTTGCTTAGAGAATGCGGCATCATAAAACTCTTGCAGCGTGGAGTTTTAGTCATGTATCCACACCAAAATAAAAATGACATGTGGAAAGCTTGCTCCAACTTCCCAGCCTCCTAGAGGCAAACCTAGAGTGGCATAAATCTGCTATGTYTGTACCACGTGGTGTTTTTCTTCCAGCAGTTATATAGTCTGCTTGACTTCTTATTGCAAAGATTTCCTTCCTTGCAGTCTTCCCATCATGATCAYCATTTCTTTCTTTTCTCTTCCTGAAGGCAGAATACCAAGTTACTTGTGTGATTTAAAAGAAATGGCAAATGATGATGTGACCAGTTGGACTTTCCTCTGGATCACTCTGGAGAGGTCATTCCATGCTTACAGGGCGTGTTGAGGTTATCAGATGGAGTGGGGTGACCTTTCCTCCTCTTTTCTGTTCTAGTGTAAAGCAGAAGTAACGTAATTTGTCAGATTCTCAGAGTCAAATCTCAACCAGCTGACTTTGATGAGGTACTGCCTGCTTATACTAATTAGATACCGATCAAATGGAGCTAAAAGACAATTTTATACTGATGCAAGATGAGAAATAGATCTGTATATTTCATTTCTTTTGCAAGAGTACTTTTGGAAACCAGAAGGTCTGTTGGTAATGATAGCTTACAAATTGCTGTAATGATACCCCTGCTGCTGTCTCTGCCCCTCTCAGCACACCTTGCGGTTTTGCTCAGAGACTCCTCTGTGTTGCCTCTTGCTGTGTCAGGGAAGAAGCTGGTAGGGATCTTTTTTAATTACATTGTGTTTCTCAGTGTTAAATTCATTCTTTCATTCAGCCTGTGCTTGAAGCATATCCTGCCTGATATGACTAAGCTGTTGACTCATTTCTTTTATGGCTGTAATAAAACTAGATCTAATGACCAACGTCTGGATATCAACCACCAACAGCATTTGTAAAAAAAAAAAAAAAAAAAAAATCCAGATTGTTCCTTCGCTGAGTTCTGTTCCTTGGGCACAGCAACCATTACTTTAACTTACTAGTGAATGTGACCTAGCTGTAATTGCAGCTTTGTTTTCTTATTTTTTAGAGAATATCTACATAGTCTAAGAATTATCCCAAGCCCTTCAGTTCAGAAAGTTTCAACTTTTATTCCTACAGAACCTGTCTCAGCAACCGTTAGCTCTGATAGTGGTCCTCAAAGACTCACTGTAGGAAATTAGACTTGCTCTGGGCCATAGGGATTAGCATCTTGCCTCAATTCTGCATCAGTTTGGTGTAATTTGAGTGCCTCTTAGCCCCTGCTATTCCCCTGTGATTCCAGCTGTCTGTGCCACATGGGATGAGGAAGGGTAAATTTCTAGCAGTTATTTCCAGGAGTTTCCTGTTCTGCAGATCTGAAACTTGTGTGAGTTCAGATGATGTCCAGCAAATATTTTGGACTAGAGAATTGGAGACATCTGCTTTGGAAAGGCTGAATTATCTTTCTCAAGCATCCTAGCTTTTGCTTTGATGTGGTGCTTGCATTCCAGAATTGAGCTGTTATTTAATAAAGCTAAGCTAAACAAAGAAGGTAAATGAAACAATATAGGACGATTCAAAAAACGTGGAAGGTGCAGGAAGTTTGGTTAACCTAAAATGCCCTTATACACCCAACTCTTAATCTGGAGACCTGACTGGAAAGTTTTTGATCTTTGGAGTTGAATGCTGCAGGCAGAGTGCCCTGTAAAAGAAAATTCAGAGGAGACCTTAAGCATCCTGCGCTGGGGTGTGCCTTAGTACCAAGGAGATGAAATCAGCCCTTCTCTGGATCTGGGCTCTTCTTTCTTAAGCAGAGCAGAGGCTTTCTGGGGTGTGTWCCCAGCGTGTATGCCGTGTCGCAGGCAGCTTCGTTGATTTAGCTCTGCATCTTGCCGCAGGCTGAGCGCACAGGTCTGYGAGCAGGATGTGAAGAGCATGTCCGAAGCCTTTTGTGTCCTGCACGCGGACTCCTTGGGCAGGTTCTCCAGCTCCTGTGCAGTGCCCAGTGCCAGCAAAGGACTTGCAGGTGGCGACTGGTATTGTTATTGGTGCTAAAAACACGGCAGGAGTGTTTTCAATGACTCATACGTGTTGTTCTAACAGCTAGTCCAGGCTTTAGGAAATATCCAAGGGGAGCCCAGCCGTGTACCAAGCCCAGTGCAGCAGGATGCTTATCCTGACTAGAAGTTGGAGGCCCCCATCCCTCTTTCCACACATTGGCAGGTCCTTCTTGGTGTTGCCAGGAGCACCAACCAAGTAGTCCTGGGCTYGTCAGCGCCCGTCAGCCAGGGACGTCGTCTGCCAACCTTCGTGGCTCTGCAGCTCCCACAGGGCCCAAATTCCCTGGAAAAATTCCCCCCTTTTCAGTGCAGCTCGCTGAGACGTTTTTATGCTCAGCTGGAAGCAGAAGCACTGGGCTTTTGATAAGTGGTTGAGTGGTTTTAAACAATGAAAAATTAAAACAATCATTCAATTAAATGTGAGCAGATGCCCTCAAGTGAACTGGTGTGGCTAACTTTACAGTTTTATTGATGATAAGGCTTGGGAGTATTTGATCATTCTTCATTTCATGATTCGCTCTCGATCTTAATTTTTTTTTTTTATAGCTGAGGTGCTTTTAACACTGGAGATAATTTTTTGCTTCGTCAATACATTTTCTTTAAAAAAAGAATGCAARTCTGTGTACAGATTATTTAGAATATACTAAACCAGAGGGAATCTTACTCAGTTTTTACTTRGAGCAAGATTTCAAAGGATACTACAGGTGTCTATAGAACAGATTATCACCTGGGATTTTCGGAATCACTTAGGCAACAGCCCCCCCATAAATGCATCTGAGAGCTGGCTCTTAYCGTATGGAGACACAAATCACTATTAATGCCGCAGCCTCTTTGCTTCCCTAAGGGCAGGGGCTGCTCCATCTTAGCACCTGCAGGGATGAGCATTGTGTGAAAGCAGATCTAAAGCAGCTGGAAAGAAAGATGCTCTTTTTGCAATGAATAAATACTTTATTATGTTTTTGTAAAAATTGAAAATGGCATAAGTTTTCTCCCCTAACCTCCCTGAACGGAGTATATAAATTGATGCCCAAATATTTCTTGAAGGTTTGAGTTTTTTTATTTTGTTTTGTTTCTAAACTCTGTAAGCTTTCCGAGTCCTTCCCTGTGGATACGTAGTAGAGGAAAATGATGGAGAAAAGGAGACAGCACAAGTSTGGGAGTCGTTCATCAGAAGAGGGAATGTACTCTTCTATTTTGAATATTAGTATAAAAACATCTTAGCAAAGATTTCTCTAGTGTGGGCAACTGCCCTGCTTTGTTACTCTGTGAATTAGAAACAGCTGCAAAGTCTACACTTTTGAGGCGTGATGATTTTGTCAATTTAATTTTTATCGACTCTATCGTAGACTCATTTCACCCCTTTTCCTTCCTTTCCCTTCCTCTCCCTCCTCTGCACTTTCGTACCCTGTTCCTCCAGGTGTTGTTCTGCATAGGGTATTTTCCAGCATTGCTCTTTCTGTCTATACTGTGCTCCTTGTGTACCAAACTCTGTGCAGCGTTCTGAATAACTAGGCAGTAGCTTCACCCCTTCYGCAGCGGGGAAGGGGACGTGAGGATGGAAAAGCAGGAACAGTGCAAGTGACAGCTTCCTTGGGAAGGTGAAATGCAGCTTACCTCAACACAGTAAACTAATCAAAGCTGGACTCAAGTCTTGTCCTTAGGGCTACACATTGACAACTGGTGATAAGCACGCATAAGTCGATGGCAAATAAATGTGCCTCTTCGTATTAATGTAGCAGAATGAGCTTTATGCCTTCCTTTTGGGTTTCCAAGGGYAACTATTAACAATTTGCGTGACAATTACATTCTCATGCTTCCCCGTGACCTTTTACAGTGGCACCCACTGCGTGGGGTCAGGAAGGAAACACATGGATCTGGGCAAGTATCTGGTGTTGGGAGGCGCGGTGGCCAGGCCACTGCCTGCGAGAGGGAGACTCAGGCACCACTTCCTTCTGAAGCCACCTTGCCCCCCAAAACACTCTGAGCTGCTCCCTTGGAGCTGGCTGCCCATAGGAGGCCTGTATTGCCAATGATTATAGAAAGTTAAAGAGACTTCCCAGTCTCTTCCATGTAGCTAYGCATTTTTTTAGCAAATTCACTACCATAAAGATGCCAGAGACGTTTCAAGCTCCCTGCCCAAGTTGCATTGTGTCATTAGGGCACACGTTATTCCGATGCCTCTTTCTCTTTTGCCTCTGGTTTCAGTATTTTGAGWTGAACCAGTGTGTAGTTGTTCATGTGCACTCACTGCAGCATTTGTGGCTCTGGACCTCAAAGTGATGTTCTAATCTGGGATGCAATTGCTTGTTATTTAGCAGTAATGAACTAGAAATAGCCCACCCGACCGTACAAGTGCAGAAATGAGATCCTGAATGCCAGCAAAGCCTGCCAGCGGGTCACATTTTGTCAGAGTTCTGCAGCATATGGACCTGCTCCAGTCTGAGCGGAAAGAGAAGCTCATGTGTGCCCAGAAGTGCCGCTTCAGAGGTGCTGCTGGGGCTGCTGCCACACTGCTGCTTGGCGCCTGCACGTTGGTGTCCGACATCTCTGTGGCAGGTTGAAAGAGGAGAGACAGAGATGGTAACTTCAAAGAAGGAGGCAGCAGTGCTGGTATGAAACCCCATGAGAAGGGTCATATGTGATGCTGCACTCATCTAGGGCCAAGTTATCCGCCTGCTACCACCTCTCCCAGCTAAGGTGGTTTTTAGCAGATGGCAGCAAGGAATCCGCCTTTGTATGGAGCTGCTGAGCGTTTACAGGGCTGCTCAGTGGAGCATTTGCAGGGCAGTTGCTCCATGGAGTGTGTGGAGTGTATGCATGGCCTCTCCCTTGGGTCTTTGAAGGGCGGTTGCTCCATGGAGCGTTTGTAGGGTGGCCGCTCCGTGGAGCGTGTGCACAGACACTCCATGGAGCGTGTGCACGGCCGCTCTGTGGAGCGTGTGCACA
>NW_020454316.1:7091493-7213098 GCF_003342845.1 Nothoprocta perdicaria | reverse complement strand
TGTGCACAGACACTCTGTGGAGCGTGTGCACAGACACTGTACGGAGCGTGTGCAAGGCTGCTCTGTGGAGCGTGTGCACGACTGCTCCCCAACTGAGGCTGGAGTCACCCGGGGCTCTGTAGAACTAGCTTAGCTGACAGCAGTGCTTGAGCCACTCTGGTACCTGCTAAGCCTGGGGGAAAACAGACTAGTAAAATGAGGAGCTRTAATGTTAGTGCAGGCAGGGGTCAGGGCTGATTGCTGCAGACCAACAGCAGGGGTGGCTTTGGCCTCGTGTTCCTCCTCTCTGCACTTGGTGCATGTTGCAGACCACCAAATCCTAAGAAGTTCCTATGAGGGCTACTTACATGCAGAAGTGGGGGGCCCTTTCTCTGCCCACCAGATACGTTCCCAAGAGTTTGGTTGGCATCRTTAGTGCCTTGGTCAGCCTCTCTCAGAAGAATATGATAAAGTCATAGAAGAGGTGATGTGTGTCACACGGGCATTCTGGTTTGGAGGGATCATATGGGAATGTTATTGAAATTGTTTGGGATGTGATTGTGCGAGGAACAGAAATACTCCTCTAAAGCAAAATGAAAAGTTAATGGGAAGTGTAGAGTCTGAAATTAAATATTCCAGATCATTTTTGAAACTTTAAATAATCGTTTTTAAAGCATCAATCAGAATTTTGTTTTTGAAGGAGCATTTGCTTACAAAAAATTACTCGCTATGGAATTGTTCAACAAATTCAAGTAGGAGTGTTGTTTGAAAAACTCCTTCAGAGGTACCTAAAGCAGAGGTAACATCTCAGGTAAATGCACACAGTTTGATGTTCACRATAGGATTAAGAGATCATCTGTTAAATATATACAAGATATTTTATCAAAGGCTCTTAAAATGTCAGATTACTTTTGTTCAAATTTGACCATTCTGCAGATCAGCCAGTGCCCCTTAGTATTTCTAGGTGTTCTGAAAAAAAAATTTTAAAAAGATTAGTTATTAAAGAAGGAAACATTGTGGTGTCTTGGGAGAAGTTAGATAACAACAAAGTCCCAAACCTTTATCATTTTTATGATGTCTTRAATGTAATTAACAGGAGTGATGAAGAGACTGGAGGCAGAATTCTCTTGAGCAGAGTGTAAGGTGAAATGGTCTCTGTGTACTTTTTGAATCTAATAATTTACATCTCATTGAATCCAATCAAGTTAGCAGTTTATCACATTAAGATTGCATTAAGCTGGCTGTCTCCAGCGAGGCTGAGTTATTGCTGGAAGGGACCCTACAGCTCTGTGTCTGGGGTTTTGTACTCCCCAGGGAGAGAGTAAGACTTTGGCTGGGGTACATGCAGCAAGAGATAAAATAACTAACCAAACCAAAAACCCGCCTTTTYGTACAATGTCAAAACAATCCTGTTTGCTAGTGAAGGAAGAAGGCCATGAACCTTTGGGTAGACAACAGCTCCACATTCCCARTGGCTTTCCACCATTCATTGAAATGTCACTCGGATCAGCAGGATTGTTCCTAGTTTTCGTCCTTGCGAATGAGGTTTGGTCAAGCCCCTGAAATGTGGCTGCTGTGCCTGGTGGCAGCAGGTGCCCGCGCGCCGGGCGGGTGGTGGGTGGCRGCAGCTGGCGTTGTGTAAGGCCGCTGTAACGTGTCACACTGAGACCACGGCTGGTACGTTTGTCAGCACAATACTTGGAAATTAAAAATCTGAAGTTGATCAGCTGTAATCAGAAAGAAAAGAAACAAAGTGTCCAGTTTCCAAGTGATTAAGTAATAGCCTGATGGTCAAAGGTAAACATACAGCAAGAGTAAGGGACAAACTTAACTTTAAGAACTRCAATTTAGAAAACAAGATATTTTGTGTAGCACAATACACCCGATCCGCAAGTCTTTTTGTAACTAACCCTTGCTTTTGAGGCAAAACAAAATTACTGTGATCCTTATTTTCATCTGTAAGTACCAGGCCTGTAAAGTGAAGAAACTTGAAAAGAACTGGGTTGCGTAGAAATTACTTTGATACCATAGAGATTTTTATAGGAATTCTCTCTTTACACTGGAATTTTATCAAGCAGGTTTGCAATTCTGTAGAAAAAATATTATTGTTYCTTCAAGAGATTCATATAAATGAATAAACAAATACTGAACTCCTACTAGTGCTAGTGATAGCTAAGTGTGCGTAGGGCAAAGCTTATGATGCAGCACACTAAGGGGCAGATGCTGGTAGCCAGGCTGGATGTGTGCAAATGGCACTGAGAGCTTTTCCTCCTTTTTCTTTTGATCTCCTGCTTTTTCTGCCTTGGGCAAGGATTGTCTCCTAGTGAACCCATGCTATCCCACCTTACGGAACTGCTGGTGCTTTCTTGACCTCGCTGCCTCCAGAGGAGGCTGAAACAGGCATTTCACAAATTCCACTTCATATCAGTGTTTTCCCAAACTATTCTGTATTTTACTTACAAGTAGATTAAGATGTCTTCCTTTGGAAACCTGTGTGCTTTGGAAGCACATAGTGTGAGAGAGCAAGTTATTGTCCATCACTTACAGGTCTAAAGACAGCTGTCTACGCTGGAAGTCTGGAAGTAGACTTGTAAATACTGTGGTTTTGTCTTTTTTTCCTGGATCATGACTGCTCGTTAAAATAATGTCATGAAGTGCTTTGGTCTGATTCTCTACTCTGTCTGCTTGGGCATTTTCTCACTGCTTTGCAGGCCGCTCACATTCCACTGAGTAGTGAGCAGGGGAAGGTTTGCAATATTTTTTTAAAACAGCTTATGGGCAGYTGATCTAAGATTACAAGTATCCTGCAAATTGGTTGTCATTATTTGAACATCAGAGTGAATTGCTGCCCTAGAGCCAGGGCCAAATAAATATAGTTTTACTTGAAAATGGTTTTATAGTAATTTGAACATGTGCTGAGGAGAGAGGAGGGTCTTCATCTCGCTGCCCGTATCTCATTAGGACTTAGCCTTGCACAGYGGCTTGGGAGTCAGGGGAAAGAGAGCTCAATTCTTATGAAACTCTTGGTCTTATTTCTCTTTGGGCTTGTGGTAGCTGTAACCCAATTAGATTTGTGTTGGACTGGCTAGATAAAATAATAGTCTGCAAAGGTTAAGTAAAAATCCAGATATTCCTAAAATGACAGTTCAGGGATTTGGAAAGACRTTTAAGTATATGCTGTATTTTCGGAAAGGATTTTGGTAATTCCCCATTTCAGTRCTGGAGCTCTTAGCAGTCAATGGAATTGCCTTTTAATAGCGTCTCACTGTTCATGTCTGCACTTAGCCCAGTGTGCGTAATTAAGGAGCATGCTGACAATTTTTCCAGAGCTCTCTGCTCAATCAGGCTTCCTTTCAAACCCTGCAAGTCTTAAATCAGCTGTATTTTCTTCTCAGCTGACATCATATTTGCAATCAAGTAATGCTGTTAGTTCTTGAGCAGACCTTTTGAGCTTTCCATAGAGCACACACCTATCTTAACTCAGCTGAATTTTGGTGCAGAACCTGGGCCACAGGGGCATACTTATATTGAAGTCTGGCTGGTTTTACAAAGGTGACTTTAAATGGTGAATGTGCTCTGGGAATTTTAAGATGGTGAAGGGCCCTGAAGGACACCTGGAAGGGACTGGTTTATGCCTGACCCCATCCCTGACACTTTTCCTTGGCCACTGTTTACCTGCTTTGGAGACAGGGGAGCTGTTATTCCACTGAGGATGTGCAAAAGAGACTCACCTAGCAGCCATGCTATTTTTAAGTCTTTTACCATCATGAGAGAGATTTAATGCAATGATGAATGGAGTCAGTATGTCTTAAGATTTGGCCAGTGAGCAGCTGGAGAGAAAAGACTTAAAGGATTCCTCATGTAGGTAATACAGATTTTACTCTGTTACTTTTACTCTTTCTGTTTTGTTTCACTGGGCTTCTACAGCAACAAGCCCAGTTAATTTGGTGACTGTATTCCAAATCATCTGCATGTTCCTCACAGAGAGAGAATGCAAAATCCTAAGAAGTGCGGCAAAATCTTAAAWGCCTGATTTCTGTTGGAGTGCAGTTAAAAGAGGCAACCACAGGCTGGCTCGCTGGCAGGACTGGCAGGTATCCATGGGACTGAGTAGCTCTGAAAATCATCTCAACACAGGTAAGCAGCTGTTCGACACCTCAGTGGCTCATGCAGTCGGCATGGAGGTGCTGTAAAGCGTAACAGAGCAGCAGGAGCTTTCAGGGAGCGCACGCGGAGTCGGAGTCCTGCCACCTTCATGGCCACTGGATGCCTTCCCGAACCAGGCTTTGCTGGTAGGACTTCCAGCAGAGCTGCCTTGGCTCTACTCCCATGAGAACCTCGTGGACCTTGAAGGGGACAAAATGAGGCCAGGTTGTTCCATCCCGGACCTGTCCTGGTGTGGTGGCAGGCTGACGTGGGGCTCTGCTCGGCTGGCTCGTCTCTGGTGAGGCACTGCCCAGTGCCACCTTAGCTGAACTCTGTGACCAAGGGCAGGATCACCTCAAGCACAGAGAGCAAGCCACAGTCTGAACTTGTTTTCAAGCCTGAAACGGTATTTTATCAAAGTGGGCTCCATGTTCCTGCTGAACCATTGACCTTCTGGAAGTTTTAGCTGGTGTGACCCACCCTTACCTATGAACACACCTCAGGAACAGCGGTTTGATGGTTATTTACTCTGCTCTGTTTTGGGTGTTCTTTCTAGCAGTGCSTGCTCAGCACAAACCTGTCAAACGACCCAGGAAACCCAAAGTATGGAGTTACTATTTGCAGAAATGGCAGTAACGGCCATGTGGCAACGAGGTTACGCTGCAGGAACAAGGAGCCCTTTGAGGGAAGGGCGAGGCGTTCGTGTCCTTTGAAGTGTGAGGAGGGAGTCCCTCCTCTTGTAGGGGCGTAAAGGAGATATTTATCATTAGGTCACAAGGAGCAGGGAAAGGAAGGCCGTATTTAACACTTCTCAGATCTGTAGCAGATTCATAGCTTGCTGGGAAGTAGCTGACCCAGGGTGAGCAGCCTTCACCAAGGGGATGGCTGTGACCCTGTTTGTCCGTGCAGCTCTCCTTGTCTGTGCATTGGCAAGTTTGGACTGCAGTTGTCTGCACGGGCTTGCATCTGTACTTGTGTGCACGTAGCGTCTTTGTCTGCACGCACCGACCCGTGCTGCTCCCTTCACAAAGGGACCATGTTTCTCAAGTGGAAGGATGATATTCCTGGGCACCAGTGTGGTCCCAGGCACCCTATGGAGCACCCGAGTGTTTCCAGGATATAGGTAGGAACAGCCTGAGCACATCCGCATCTTGATCATGGTGTAGCTCACAGCGGCAAAGCCTTCGCTGCGCAGGAACTTTGTGATATGGAAGCAGCTGAACGTTACCTTCCTTTAAATAAATAACATTGTTCTGCCCGAGACCCTGGTATTTTGGCCAGGTAGAGTAGGGTTTAATCTGGCCCATCTGGCCAACTAAAGCATTTGCAAAAGCCATGTAGTTTCAGCAATGGATCATTTGGGGCTTATTCTCATTACAAGCTTTTTTATCATTATTCTTAAAGTAGAAGCCCGCTACAAATAATGTATGTAATGTCTGGCATGAGCTAACTAATGGCCTGCTGGCAGAGCTACTGCTTTGCTGCCTACAGTACTTTGTACTTGAATATTCTAGTGGGAAGGGAACTGTGTAAAGTTAACTGGAGTAATGATGGGCTCCTTGCACAAACCTATATATATTTCCCAGAAAACTGCTCCCTTTGGTACTCATTTGTTCTTTAAGCACCTTACATTGCCTGTATTGTAGTAACACCACAATATGGTATTTGAAAAATTAGGAAGGAATTAAAAAAAAAGTCTTAAAAGATGTGGTAAGACTGAAGATAAATCATATTATTCATTTCTTCAGAACCAGTATTATTTCTTGAAGAGAAGGTGAGGGGCTGTAAGATTTAAATTTTCTTTCCCAGCAATCCTTACAATTATTTTCATTACATTGTGACAGCAGTCCCACTGAGGGATGCTGTCCTTACAGTGCTTGTATAGTGGCATGAATGATGATGTACCTCAACAGGAGAGCTGTGGCAACGTGTTACAGTGCTTAGAGAGCTAGAAAAATGAACTGGGTTTTGTGAAGCTTCTGAAAATGAGATAGGAAGGACGAGAGGAAAATCAAGTTTTAAAGAAGTGTTTTGTTATATTTCTTTACCAACTATTTAGATTTTTTTTTTAATAATTGCTCAACCAACTCTATGGATGAGGAAACAACTCCCAAAATGTTGAGTATTGTTTATTTTTATGAATATTGCATCTTTGCCTTTTCCTCCCTTACTTCTCCATCAGCTGTGAGAGCAAGAAAATATGATAGATTCTCCCTTAAAACATTGCAAAATTTGACCAGCTGTAAGGCAGAATCCTTACTGGAATTGCCATTGCTATCTCCATAGGAATATCATTATGTCTCAGCATGCATTTTTATACTTAAGAGGGAAGGCATGCGTGATTTTTGAGTGAGAGTATATGCTTGTAACAGAAAGGTTATAATCTCTACTGGCATTATAAATTACATTGTTGTGGGTTTTTTTTCGTGTGGAGGTGACACAAAGGTGTACCCAGGACTGGCAGTAAAGCACATAGCTTCTCTGAGAGCAAGAGAGAGGTGCCTAGTTTCTTTAATAATCATATGGCCAAGCTATAGAGAAAGGGAAAAGCAAGTTATCAGCATTGGTTATGTTTYTTTCTTGTCCCTGGATTCTTGGCCAGAGAGAAATTTCTGGATTTCTCCAGAGAATCCAGCCCATAATCCTTCTTTTTCCTTTTGAAGTAATGCCCAAAGGAAGAGTGGCTCAGCAGTTCATATAGGATGTTCACACATGGAATTGAGACTGTCCAACCGTAGGATAGACAAGAAATGTAGGATCAGGTTCATAAACCCTTTTTTGGTTTTATGAACCTGATCCTATTTTCTGTCTGTATTTAATCCACTTAATGTAGAATCCTCATTAAAAGTTATATGCTTCAGGAACCACCAGTCCTACGTAATGCATCAGAAGACTGGAGTTGTTTAATACTGCTGTTGTATTAAGATAAAATTGAACCAATATAGAATTTTTCATTTTTTGTTTAATTACTGAAATAGGAAATCATTTCACTTCTTGTAAATATATCTATTTGCATGAAATGACTTTTGTTTCAAGTAAACTTGTCAAACCATCTTTATTGCTTGAATTTTGAGTGACACTTTATCACTTTCAAGATCATGAAATTTAAATTGGTGATTAAAAAAGACACCCTTAAGGATCTCATTTGCTTTTAAGAACTCTGAAAATACAAGTGGTTCAATTCAGTCTTGCCAGTTAAGATAAAGTTGCAGTAGCTTCTGGAAATGTGATAGACACCACTAATCAGAGTAATGTGTCCTGATCCTGCATGACGTAATTTATATTTTCTTTGACTTCAAATCCACTCAGTGAGAAAAAGGCCTGTATTTTATGAAGACTCTTTTTGCTCCCTGAAATAAGATGTCGTCTCACTGCTTGCTGATGTCATGGAGATGGGTTTAGCTCTTTGGAAATGCCCTGGAAATATTCTCTGTAGAAGGTGTGCAGTAGGCAGGAGAGAGATAGAGAAAAGTGTGGACACCATTTCAGACACATTTTGGCTCCAATCTTATTTCTGAGCCTTTTCAATTAATATTCRTTTTTATCTATTATAATAACTCCACACTTAATAAATACCTCAATAACCAAACACATGCCTAAACAGAGATATATAAAATATTAATGTTATCTGGACATCCTGTGCTCTTATAAGAATACTGGAAGAATACTTATAAGAATACTGTGCTCTTGTAAGAATACTTCAGAAGACTGCTCTGAAAAATAGCGTAAGTTATAGATCAGCTAATTATACTATGTGACTATAGGAGATAATAGGAAAAAAATGATCCAAAAAAAMCAGATGTGGTAGAGGAGATGGTTCAAAATCTTCTGGTTTTAGATGGCATTACTAAAACACTCAAGGAGAAGGTCCAGGTTTTGTTGTGCCAACTACTCCAATAGTATTTGTTGCCTGAAATGCCTCTAGTCATAGCTGATGTTGAGCGTTTGGATGCAGCCCAGACTGACAGCTTTAAAGAGACATCTAAGTCCAGGGATTTTAATTCAGCCTCCTCCAGATCTCTCGAAAATCTGAGAAAGGCATGTTAGCTTTAAGTTTCCATGTAAGGATTTCAGTAACACATCTGCATATAATTTTCCTAATATGSATAAGTTCTTTCAATGAATGAATTGCCTTTGGCAATATTTTAATGAAGACTTACTTATTTGGTTGGACTACTGGCAGGTATCAAGTGAAAATGAGCTTCAAAACCTTCCTAAGGTAGCACATTCCTGATTTGCCCTCCTTAAGACAACTAACTCTCCAAAGAGGAGATGAAGGAGATGCCTGAGAGAAGATAGGAGTATTACAGCGTGCCAGGAAAGTCCAGGCTCTGGCAGAAGAAGGAGAAAAGCCCTGTCAGAAGGTGAGGTGTTTTCCATTGTAACTCCTTGTCACTGACCAGTTTTGATTACCCCAGYGCAGCTCAGCACTCCTCCCGCTTGCAGCAAGGCAGGGGTAGTCTGAGGGCTCTTGAAAATCTTCCCGTTGTCTTTGTTTGATCTCGGATGAGTTTTGGAAGCAAGGCCACCCTCCAGATCCCAACCCACCCACAGTGCAGAGCCTCAGGGCTGCCTTTTTTCTGCAGGTAGGAAGGCTCCCAGGGCTGATGTGGGGAATCACAGGAAGCCCATCCAGCAATGTGAGTCCTTTGGAGACTAGAGATCAGCTTCTTCAGTCAGATTTGCACTGATTTTCACTGTAAACCTAAAAACAGCATTTGGTAGCTGATACTCATGATCTTGTCTGCAAGATATACAGGGAACTGAGGACCTGAAATGCTGAAGTTCTTGGAAGTGGTGACAGACACACACGTTAAACAGCCTGGTTGGGTTTTATCCCTGCTTGGGACCTTTGTCCAGGATTGCTCTATTGCTTCCATTTCTGCCAGATGCTCGATTTCATTACRATGCCTCCTGGATTACAACGAAGAGCAGTAATAAGTTTAATTATTTAATCACTGATGAGGTTAGGCTAAATTAGACATGAATTCAGTTATGTAATTCTGAATACAGTATTTGGAGTTGGAGCTGAGAGCAGAGCAGGCCCAAAGCGCAGGCAAAGCCGCAGCCGCAGAGAGCTGGCGGCTGGAAGAGCCTGACCAGCTCCGGATCCCACAGCCCTCCCTGCCTGCCCTAGGAAGGAGGGAGCATCGGGAGGTCCTCGTAGCCACCCCAGAGCTGCTGTCATCCCCTTCCCTCCCCTCACTGCCAGCACGAGGGGAAATCTCAGTTCTCGTCCTCGTGCCACAGCTGCTCCGTCCCTGCCAGAAGGAGCCTGTGTTTAGACTCCAGCACTTAGCCAAGCAAATCAATAATACTTCCTGGTAGGTGATTCCCGAGTGCARATACAAATAAGTAACTTGGCGGCATCATAACTGAGCAAAAGAAGTCTACATAGACCAGCRTAATAAGGCGACATAGACTTTTGTGTATTTATTAATTTGATTCATAAGAGCCTTCTGTATTCTGCCTCCCATTTTTATTGACTCATATGCCTGAATTTGCTTTGCTAGGAAGAAAAAATAATAAAAGATGAGCCGCCAGATATTTTCCCTGTTTATAGTTCTCATATATCTTTGCAAAGCAAAACTGTTATTAGAAAGCCTAGCTACAGCCTGACATTATCTGCAGCATGTAAGATGTTTTTCCAGACAATGTAGTAAATATACAGAATTGTCACATCCAAGGCATTCCCTGGCATTAATAAATTAAGGCAAAGCTAAGAAATTAGCCAATCTAAAATCTGATGTATACAATCTTAATGATCTACAGCACAATTTTTGAAATAATTGAGTAATGCCCTGGGACATTTTTGTCCAGAGCCTTTTATTCACCAGCTTTGCAACCCCAGGAATGTGCCATGAATGGCTGCCTCAGCTCGTGTAGCTCAGGACAGCTCCACTGATAGCACTAAAATTGCTCCTGGGTTAGGGTTGTCCAGTTATTTCTATTGATCAATTTTTGATTTGCTGTATACATATTTAAGCATAAATGAAGTATCTTCATAGCCTAGCAGTGATTTGGTAACATCTTGGTATCATTATGTGTCTTTATGTTAATATATTTACCTTTTTGGTGCTATTTGGATGCTGACCGTTGTTTCAGGACATAAGGAGGTAAATCATGTCAGCAAATCTGCATGCGAATGAGTAAACCAAGCTGCAAAAGCAGATCCATCCTTCCCCATCCTAGCTAGGTATGCAGGCTGATTTTAATTTGAGAAACCTACCAAGATGGAAACCCTCAAAGATGTGAACTGTGATGGTTTGCTGGATTAAAGCAGCACAAAGAGATTGAATTCAAGATCAGGCTGTGCCATATGACAAAGGTGTCTGTGTTTATATATAGAGTCACATGTCAATATCTCTCGAGCACTGCTGTATATACAGCATGATTAAAATAATAGAATCCCATATAAAGAAGGYCTCCTGGGTGTGTGTTCCTTGCTGAGGGTCGTGGGCTGCGACCCACCCTGGCACAGAGCAGCTTATGCAGCACGCTCCATATAGCGCTATAGGGCGACTGCAACATGCTCCATATAGGGCTATAGGGCGGCTGCAGCACGTGCTGTCTCAGTCGCAGCGCGACTCTGTCTTAGCTCTTGCTGCTCTTGAGCAGTACAAGTTATGTAAAGCTTTGCAGATTTGAACTCACTTGTCCTTGCATCACCCCTGAAGTAATATCACAGCCATTTTACAAATGGGAAGCTGAAGCACAGAGAAGCTGGATGGCTGTCTCTAGCCTCATCCTCAATCAATGTGTATCAAATTAACTTAATGTTCATCCGAGTGCACAGATTTGTCTAGGAGAAAGTGTGATCATCACTAGATAATGTCATTCACTTGTCATTATGGTCAAAATGACTAGACAGCATAAAGATACATTCCTGCTTGTCCCGAGAGCCACGTCACTCAAGCTGCMTTTTCCAATGATAAAATTGCGCTTTATGAGTGCAAGTTGCAATGAGGTTCAGCGGATGATCRGCTCCCCGGCTTTCAGCGGGGACATTATCAGCCATATCTGTCCCCTGCCCCCCATTAGGTGTTGTTAATACAGTTTAATATAAGCATGGTAAGACCTTCTTTTGGCTGATAAATGCTATTTTCTGTAAAACAGAGTCCAGGCTCCCTCTTGCATCCCGTATGACAGATAAGCAAGTGTGGTCACTCCCAGAAAGTCACCTCTGGCAAATGCATGACTTTGCCTACTGGGACAAGGATTAGAGTGTGTCCTAATAAAAAGAAGGATGAAAAAGAAAAGACTCGTTTTCAAATCAGAGATTCTGATTCCAAAGCAATTATTTCATATCCTTAAAGAAAAGTGATTCCCACCAGGCATTTTATTTATTTTATTTTATTTTATTTTATTTTATTTTATTTTATTTTATTTTATTTTATTTTATTTTATTTTATTTTATTTTATTTTATTTTATTTTATTTTATTTTATTTTATTCCGCAGGATTTTGAACCACAGGAGCACGGCGTACCTCCATAGCTTATAAAGGAAATACATATCAGCTAATCTCATTCTGTGACTCAGAGTACATGGGCTGTAGCACATAGGCACCAAAACTACAGCAGCCAAAAGTGCATGCAGCTGCTGTGGCAGCTTCCAGAAATGTTTGAATGGGAAATGTTTTCCTGTCACCTTTTACTACCCTCCACAGACTTTCCTAAAGACCACTTTTTGAAAAGTGGGTATAAAGAACGAAGGGTCGGGTGTATATTTGGGTTAGACTTTAACCTTTCAGAGACCTCGTGGGGCTGTGGAGCTGCCTGCAGCACTGCAGGCTCTGCCTGCACAGTTGTTGCCAGTTTCTTCCTTGCTGCTTGCACTAAGGCAGGGCAAGAGAGACCAGGCCAGTCACCTGCTCCGCAGGAAAAGCGCTTCCTTCCTCCGGAGGGTTAGCTCTGACTGAGCTGTGGTCTGCAGCTGAGCTCATACCTGCAGATGAGAGAGTTTAAGTGAGAAAAAAAACAGAACAAAAAAAATCTGAATGGCTAAAAAACTGCCAGGGCAGAGGGGGAGGCAAAAATACAGTTAGAAGCTATGGGGAAGGACTGAAATCTAGATGCCAGAGTGAAGGTTGCTGCATTCCTTCTGGGCTTGGTGAATATACGGGCAAGACTGCCATTCCCTTAGGCTTAGTACAGCATTTGTGATCTTTTGTTCTGCTGTGTTTAAACTCTTTTTTTTTTTTTTTTTTTTTGTGGTAAATCTGAGTGCTCTGAAATGTGAAATGTCATGGTTCCAAATGAGAAAATACGGAGGAGGACAAACCCAAACTGACATTCCTGTATAGCTGAGGACCAGGAAGGCAAGAATCACAGTAAGTGCTCACGAAGAGCTGTAGGGGCAGATATTGCTGGCCTTAACATATTGACTATGAGTGTCTTTTTAAAGAGTATTTTAGGTCTTGTTCTGGTTGACTCTCTTCACTGATTTCTGTACATTTGTCTCCCCATGGAATCGCGTGCTTGATATTCCTTTGGGAAAGTCAGAGAATGTCCTACAGTTGGTTTGTGATCTCAGTGAAATGTGCAGAAGGCAACCTCATATATTCACCCACTTCTTGGTGCATCGATTTAAATCATATTCTGAAATGACAAATTACTAAGTGGATGACTCCAGGTTCAGTGGGGTTCTTGCTCCCCTGAACTCTCTTGCCTTCTTCCTAGCCTGTTGCTGTATCTTTCACTTTTTCTTCAACAAAAGCTTTGAGTAAAATGCATAGTATGCACAGGTCTAAAGGCAGCTGGTTACACATATATAAGATGGAGGAATGCGCTGTGTTTGCACTGTTATTCTCACTAGGTTTTGGATGTCTGCTAAACTACAGCACACAGGTACATCACTTCAGTGCTCAAACCTGGCCCGTGGGAGACTCTACAATATTGCAGCTATTTCCTGGCTGCACAAGGTGGACTAGGAATTGCTCTGCATGCCTGACCCAAAGGATTGTTTTGATATGTGTTCTGGGAGTATGAGTTAGATTCAAGTCTACAAAGTGACTTTGAATATGTGCAGAAGGAGTTCATGTGTCTGGAGGAAAGCTCTGGTGACGAGCAGAAGGGAGAAGGAACCACCAGGCTTCTTGTGGAGAGCATCGCGTGGAGTTCTTCTATAGAGCAGTCTAGCGCATAGCACGAGCAGGAGGAGACTGTGCCCCTGGGATGAGAGAATATTTTAGCTCAGGGATTGCTGGTCAAGAACCAAAGAAAGTGAGATCAGAACTACCACATAGAGTGCTTGGTTTGGCATCTGTGCCTGAGCATCCCAAACACTCACTGACACAGCAAGAAAATCCAGTGGCACTAGGAAGCAGGGAGCAATATATACTTTCAAATAAATAAAAGATAACACATCTACACSCAAAGTGCCAATCTGCTCTTTGATGGTAGTTATGCTGCCAAATCATACCTAAAAAACACAAAGCAAAGCAAAATAACTGAAAAACCTTCAAATGGCGGAAGGCTCTTTCCTCCACGTACTGCAGACATGTTTTGTAATTGCTGTTGTACATCCTGCTTGCGTTCCCCTGTGTTGAGATGTACGTATAACAAATTTGAAGTGGCTGCAGTTAAATCTGGATGGTATTCTGGTGGCATAATGCATTGATAAACAGTGTTATTGGAAGTAAGAAATGATGTTCTGCTTATCTTCCATCTTTTCTAGCAATGCTTTTCAAATAATATTGAAAGAAAGATACCCGAATAATGATTGCCCAGGCTCTACTATCGAAATTGCAGTGGGGTTCTCAGGGGGAAAATTCATTAATAACTATTATGTGTCTATAACGTTTCCTAAATTAAAGTCTGACTAAATTGTTGAAACCCCAACTCCTGAGCGGGAGTAGTGATACTTTTCAAAGGGATATTACAGCCTTGGTGATATATTGCTAGCTACGAGGGAGATTTTAGAAGTTGCAAAATTGGAAGCATTGACTTTACTTAATACTGTCCTGTATTAATGACTTGACACCCAGCGTTTGGGTACAGAGGGTGGAAGTTTCAAAGGGTGCCTATCCAGACCTCTATGTCCAGCGCCCAGTGTAAATCAGTACTTCCCACGGGCGTCATTGGACCAATACTGACCACTGGTACCACTGACTGGTAAACTATACCAGTTTACACTTGGTAAATTTTATAAAACTAGATGAAAGTTGTATACTCTAGCAGACTTTATGTGTCAGGTTCTTATTTTCAGAAATATGAAATATGGAGCACTGTTGTGATGCATTTCATTATTTTTATCCCTTAATCTACTTACTTTAGCAAAAATAACATAAGTACCTTTGCTGTTCCTTTCCTGGGATGCGTACTGACTTTTTCAGAGATCCCAGTAGTAATGAATTTTTACTAATATGACTAAAGAGCAAAACAATTTTCTTTGAATTTTTTATCTGAATATGTTTTCCTATCAAGCAGCATGAAGATAATCCTAGTTTATGTGTACAGTGATATAATCTTGTCTCCGAATATTTCCCTGCATCATTTTAGCTCTGTGCTGAAACAGTTTTCCTGCACTCCAGGACTACTTCATAGTTATCGAAAATGAGAGGAGTTTAAACTTTTTTTTTTAAAGCTAGATACAAGAAAGATTCAGTAATCTGTTTAGAAAGCAGTTAGTGAAACTCCACTTGTTCCAGTTAATTTCATTCCAGATATATTTTCTTCTATTCATTATGCCTCTGCAGTGCAGTGGCCAGTGCTCCTCTCTCCTATCTATAAGACAGGTCTTGACTGATATTATTTCTTCTTCTACGCTGTCTCAAAATCCCCCTGGGAGTCAAGTGTCACAGTTGGGATCCTCCAAATTGACCTTTGAAGAGAATTTTTTTTCAGGCAGTTTTTATTTACTCACCATGAAGATCACTAGTGGCAAAGGGAAGAGCAGCTCTTTGAGCTGCTAAAGGGCGCGAGCCTGCCTGGTGCTGTGAGCCCCTAACCTGCTCAGAATGCACCTGGGGGCCCTGCAGAGCTGTGGCTGCCGTGCTCACGGGCAGCTTTCGTCTTGGCAGATGTGAGAGCAAAAAATCTGTAAAAACCATCCTCATCATGCCCTGGCTGAGCTTTTGAAAGGGAAGAGGGCAGGTGGAGGGCGGAGAGCATCCGAGGTGACAGAGCAGCATGTGGCTGTGGCAGAAGTGTCCCTAGTTATCTTCTGAACCAGGTAGTACCCACCAAACTCATGTTTTTAAAACCTTTTTCCTACCCTATCCCAGAGGCTCTGCCTGAATGTTTCTAAATGCAGCTCTGGAGGTTGCATATTGTGATTCAAACACAGAAGCAGATACAATCAGTGGAAACTCTGGCCCACGTCATTAGTGAGCCAATCAGGTAGATTTTATGCAAACACAATTAGGGCTTGCATGACTCAGTAGCTGCTGTTCTTGCTCTCTCCTTCCAGCATTTATTTGGAACCCACTTCAGCATAAAGCAGATACTGAGGCATGTGGGCACTGGCTCCGTTTCCATAAAGTCACTTTTTAGCAAATTGCCTTCACATGCCCTGATTGTGCATCAATAGTCTAGATCTGTATATTCAAGCTAAACCCATAATACAAAGACAATTTATTTGAAATTAGGAGATTACTGAGAGAGCTGACAGTCCAGGTAAGAATAGGGATGTTTCATTTGTAAGACAGATTTTGCTGAAGTTATAAAATGATGATATAGCTGCTCTGAAACTGGTAATAACAAATGATTTCTAGTATCAGTCCAGAACTACAGCATGTAAGTGAGAGAGAAATTCTTTTGGCAGGTACCAGGGCAGCATTTAGGAGCTGAGATTTACCCTGAAAGATAAATGGCTGAAGAAAAAGATCAAGAATGTCTCTAATTGAGGACCAAATTGCTGTGTTTATAGATTTCTCAAAGTTTTGTTGCTGCTCATCGCAATGAGACAGACTTGGCCCCAACTCTGTCCTCTTGCTGACATGGTTGCAGGGACTGATGCACGTACATGTGTCAGGAGGAGAGCAAGCATAAAAATGTGTTTAAAACTGAAGATGACACCAGAAAAGTCAAAGGATCAGGATGCTGGATTTGCATGTTTGTGATGGCTATTTTTGCAAACTATTTTGCAAGGCGTGCAAAGGGAATGCAGRGAATGCTTTCTAGAGAGGTACAAGGGCCTCTGTGTGGGCACAGTGTTCATTTCTGCTAATATTTAGAGGGCTGGATTCAGAAGGAATGATCAGATCATGAAATGGACTTTTTTACAYTCTGTGTCTGTAACCCTAGTTTGAAGGTCAAAGAGATTTTACATTTCAGAAATCCTCTTTCTGGCACTACCAATTGCATGTAGTGCCAGCTAACTATCTTCTGATACCTGTAAAGTTGGTGCTGATGTGTAAAGGACAGAGTAAAGTGAGGGATGAGTGATGAACATGGGGTCTCTCCCAAACAAGGCGTTAGGAGGGGGCCCAGACCTTGGTCCAATTTGAACCAACAAGAGAACCAGAGACTGCAGCAACTTTTGCTGCAAATTATAGACTTAACCTGTTGGAGACAGTAAGTCTGAGTGCTTTGATCAGCAATAAAATGACAAAGAACTATCAGAGTGTCCAACCTGGAAAGAGCTGATAAAATGTTCAGGGTCATCAGTTAAAATATCCTTGTTGATGATGGGGAAGTGTTTGTAGTAAATGTAGTTTAAAAATCTAGTTTAGTTAAAAATCAAAATCTAGTTTAGAATGATTGCCAACTTGAGAAAAACTGCAAATAGGTGAGGCTGAAAAACAACCATGTTTTTAGTAAACTAAGAACATTTCAAGTCTGTCAGACTCTGTACATCAAGGACAAGGTCCTTTCACAGCCRCTAGCCACTACCCAAAAATCCGCAGTTCTTATTAAAGAACATTTGTCAGCTCCAGTGAATTATCCTCTAATTAGAGATCAATCTTTTATAAACTAAACATATTTCCAAAAAAAGGCAACCTACAGTAAGTCATCTTGAAGAGACAAACTTGGAGGAAAAATGTATGTTTCTCTCTGTGCAGAAAATATTACAACAATTTATCTTTTTATGTTGTAGTGAATCTCTAGAAAGGATGTAAAGCAAGAAAAAGTAATGGGGATGTCAGATATTAAGTTTAGAATTGTAGCACTTCGTTTATAAGTTGACAGAAACCAAAAGGTTCCAAAAAGTCTATTTTGTCTGGAGGCAAATGGCTTAATCGTATGTGTCATTTTGCATGTGTAATTGCACATGCAATTTTGTAATTTTGCATGTGTAATTGCACAGTGGTGGTTATACAGCTTAGACCTAGAGGTAGGGTTCCCATTTTGCAGATCCTCACTCCTTTCTGCACAGGAATTATCATCAGCCTTAGGCCAAGAATGTATATGAGAAATTTGCCTATTCTCAGGCCTCATAGCCTAGAACTGGGACATTTTCAACAAAAATACTATAAAAATCATTTTGAATCCAGAGCTATAAAGAAATCTACGTATATGCAAATGCATGAATACTTCTTCTCAAAAGAAGTGGAGAAAGAAGAGGCCAACCAGAACTGCTGTAATGCTGCAATATGCAATTATCACTGTTAATGGATATGGTATCATTCTCGGTATTTAAGTAGAGTAAATGCATGGGTCATAAAGCAACTTGCCGTAAGAGCAACTTGCAGGTTTAAAACATGTTGGACGTGTCTTCTGCAGGTGTAAATCAGCCTTGCTGCACTGTTGTCAATGGAGCTGTCCCTGTTTGTTGCAGCCAAGGATCTGTCTCATTAGGTTCATCTGACAYGCTGTGTTGGAAACTGTGTCTTTTGCAAGCTTTACAGTTTTTGTTGCCAAAAAGTTTTCAACCTTGAGARAGCGAAAGAAATGTGTGACAAAACAATTGTACTTTGGGGATAAAGCATCTCCTAAGAAAATCTGTTTTTCCCTGTCCAGTTGCCAAGTGCTTCCTCCCACATAAGCAATTGAAATCTCATTTGAGCAACTTAGCGTGAATAGTATAACTGTTTTAAAAAAAAGTATAGTCTGAACAGCCATCTTAAGTGTTTAAACCAGTCTTTTCTCAGACCCAAGGGTAATAGCTGCTGACCTTCTCTCAAAGACAAGTTCTGGCCAAATGTGAGGTTGCCAGGAAGTTTGGCAGCCACTTTAAAAACAAACTTTTGTTCTTCCTTTTCCCTCAAGCACCCAAACAGCCGAACTCCCAAACATACTGCGAAGTTGGTCATGCACTGTTTTTCCCTTTCTGTGGTCAATAAAAAGATATTCATAAGAATACAGAGTATTTCCTTAGTAGCAGAGTCTGACAGTGATCATGAGGATAATGAGCATCAATAGCACTCTCGGTTTCTGCAAAGAGATAACATACTCTTCAAAATTTAGAATGACAGATAACTTATGTTTTACTTTGTCTTTTAAAACTGAAGTAAAAAGTAAATTTAAGATATTTTTGTTATCTGCTGCACAGGATTTTTATGCATTGAAGGCTTTGTTATTGCAACATGTATTATAGCAAGAAGAGTCCTAATTTACCCCTATTGATTTTAACTTTGCCTTATATTTTATACTATAAGCAAGCATCTTCAAAAATCAATATTTTTACATTTTGACAAATCAGTCTCGTGTGGCTGGCTCTACCTATCAATTGCTGACTTTTGAGTAGCCATAAAATTTAAGCAAAAAGGARAGCTCGTCAGCACAAAACCTTCTCCCATCTTCCCTAATGCTGCTCACAGTAAGCCTCATTGAACGGGTATGATATGTGCTTTCCGTTAGATGATCAATATTTGAATTTAAGGGCACATTTGAAGTCACAACATTCTGGGATGTCTGGTACCTTAAACTGTGTAATTTAACAATAACACGAGGGAGAAACTTTCCAGTATATTAAACTTTAAGAGCATAATAAAAGTACGRATGACCACTAACATCCTTGTTTTACAGGCAGAGAAATGAGGTATGTTGAGGTGGCAGGAAGGCCATATAGCAGATTAGTGACATTTCTTCACATTGATGTGCAGCTTCTGCCTCTGGCGCTATATGGTGGAGCACACGTCTGAGAAAGAAGCAGATGGCCTGTTTGGGCTCAAAATTCTTCCTAGTGGAAGTCCCCGACTGCCATCGTTGCACCAGATTTCGGGAAGTTCTGCTTCATTGCTGCTTGGGCTTTTGCCATTGACTTCAACAGCTGCAAAGACATCTCCAAAATAAATTGAAATTATGCTAAAAAAAGGGCTGCTTCCATTAAAACTTCCATAAGGCAACATTAACTTTTGTGACCAGCACTTAGCAGGTCATCTTGGGTCCCACTAAATTGGCAGGACTAAGCAGATTTTAATTTTAATAATGAGAAGCTGTCAGACAAATAATTTCTACTGCTGTTTATTCACAAATGTAAATTCCTCTAACAGCCATTCAGAGCTCTGAAGGACACCTGCTGTTGTTTAATTTCATACAGCAAATGCATATATTCTGGTTTTGTGCCTCTGCCACTGAGGAACATCTGTCTCCTCGTGTTCTCCTTCAGGGGCTTGAGGAAGGAGGACAGGGACCATTTGGGGATCTTCAGGAAACCTGACCTGAGCCATGAAAACTTGCCCAGTAGGCAAATAGCTGAGACCAGATAGGGGAAAGAGAAAGACAAGGATCCAGATCTTGTTTCCCATTGATTTCAGCTGAAAAATGTTCTTCAGCTGGTTTCTGCTGAGCCCATTCCCAYACCCACTCTTGTTGCAGCAAGCAGGAGCTGTGGGCGCATGAGCAACAACATCCCAGCCRAGCAAGAGCAGCTCATGTCCCCAGCTACAAGGGAAGGGGTCCTGCTCAGGGAAGCAGCCTGGCAAGGTGTAGCAGAGCATTTCCTCATGAAAAGTGTTAATGTCAAAGGAACTTTCCTGCAAAATCTTCCACATTTCTGCCAGCAGCCCTACGAGCAGCGTTGTTGCAAATGGGAGTGCAGGAAGCACAAAGGAGGAAACTGTCTTTCACCCAGAATGAATGCTGATGGCACATAGTGTTTATTGCTAAATCCATGCTGTGCCTGATAGCATCACACCAGGTAGTTACACTCAGTTGTCCATTATTCCTCACCCTTAACCAGCAGGAGCAGGAGTGTTCAAGAAGGAAATATGCAGTAACACAGGGTACAGGCTTGTTAAAAGAAGAAAGTGAATCAAGGGCACAAAATGAGATCTGGAGCCCTGCAAAATGAGACTCTGAGATACATATTGCTGTTATTTAATGACAGCATTAATCCTCATATACAACTGACAGTTTATTGCTTCCTGCTCTTACTCCACCGCAAAAGGCCCCATCCAGGTTGTTTCTTTATCTGCTTGCAGGATCAGCTGCTTTGGAGAAGTTTCTTAAGCCAACGAAGCAAACTGGAAGAACGGCTGGAGGCAGCTCTGCTCTTCCTCAGGCCCCTTGCAGCATCACACACTTCACTGACCTGTCCCTGGAACTGAGCATCTGATTCTGTATCTGCAGAGGATCCAATCCTGACCCTGTCGCTTGGAATGGATGGAGACCACGCTGGCCAAGGAGCTCACCAGGCTACTTAAAATACATGTGGCTCTGTGTCAGTTTTGATGTACTCTCAGTAAGTTATGGTGTCTTTCGAGTAAAAAATTATTTTTCTTTTGAAATTAGAAGACAGTGGCCTGATTTCTTTTTTGAGAAGGATGTCCGGGGTGGCTCCAGCTTGTGTTTCGATGCTGAAAAAGAACTCTTGTTCTGACAGGTAAGAATGGAGGGAGCCTTTCAGATTTCTAGTGCTTCTGTTTTTGTATGTCCAGCTAGAGGCCAAGGACGCACAGAGGCATGAGTTATGCCTGAAACTCCAGCTCCTGAGATTTTCTTCAACGAGGCTTCAAAACCAGCCCTGTGGCACTGTGCTTTATTGTTGTTGCTTGTCATTGCTCCTAATTGCTAGGCTGCCTGAGCTGGAAATCTCCTGCCTCACTGATGTGAGGGATGAGGATCATTTGTCTAATGGTGCAGCACTACCCTCTTAATAGTTAATAATATTCATTAATATATAAAAAATGATAGCAGGACACTGATTGGATTGCTTTAATATGAACTATGTATACATGGAAGAGCTCAATAGATCTGGCTTGCATCTAGTTTCATTGCACTTTTGTAGGATTACCTGGACCCTCTTGAAAGCTGTGAACAGTCCTGCAGTTTCCCATCAAGCTGAATGTCACATTACTAAGACTATAATATAGAGCAGCTGAAAAGGTAAAAATGCTCTGTGAACAAAGGCTTCAGTAATGAACTATGACATTAAGAACTAAAATCAGGATATATTTGCTTTGGAGGTAAGAACAAGGCATAATAATACTTTCGGGTTTATTTCCCACTCAGAGGACAGGATACCATTCATACTCATTCTGTTTTTGTGCTTAGATGCAAACCTGAATCAAGCCAGAGAGACCTTGTTTTGTAGAGATGTTAAGTGACTTTTCTTTTTCTAATAAAAGGGCTCTGCTAAGTAATTCTGACCATTTAATTGGAAAATACTCTGCACTGCTCTGCCTGACCCCTCTGAGCAAGGCAATATTATCATCAGCATGCAGAAAAGTCCCTGAGAGAAAGCATTCATTCAGCATGTCTTTAATAGAGTAAAAGTAAGGGGGCAGAAGTGAACTTTCAGGTGCTCCTTCAGTCGAACCACCTGTTTCTCTGAAGGTGCAAGTCCTCCTGTCTGCTTCCAGGGATGTGCCGAATTGCATTATCAGCTGCTGGGAATGCGCAGAGCTGGTGCAGAAATTAGAGCATCTTGCAGCATCATATGTTTATTTTGCATTTAAGAATATCACTCTCCACATTATCTGTAATAATGTATATTGGTCAGTACATTTAAATAAGGCATCAGAAGTGGAATACGTGGGGTGGAATCCACGTTGGGAAGCATGTGGCACAGGCAGAATCACAACAGAGCTGTAAGGAATCTTTAAAGCAATTCTGGACAATGAAGACAGGGAAAAAAAAGTGTGATATAAAATTCACCAGTTTCTGCTTGGTGGCTTGAAATTTATTGTAGGCTTTCTTTGAGGTTTCCTSCTGACTTTGTCACTAGGACTAAACGCTGATTTTGTCTCCATTTGGGTCAAGTGCCTGTCAGTGCATGARGACAGCTGGGGTGGCCAGTCTAGTGGCAGCCAGAGCGGGGCCGCTGGGCCCTGCCTGCACTGCCCTGCACTGCTGCAGCCAGGCCAGGAACTGATGCCCTCAATGCAGATATCACCACAGCTGTAAAAAAATGGTCCGGTCCTGAAACAAATTAATTTCCACTGAAAATAAAAAGGTTTTGCTGTTTTGTCAAAATGTTGTGTTTCTTTTAGATTAATGAAGTCTTCCCTGATGACAGTTTTAAATCCAGAATGCAAAAACACCTTGGATATTGGTAGCTTTGCATTTTGGCATGAATGTCTTGCCCAGTCATTAATATTATGGGCCACTGGTCTTCTGTCTTCACTGGGATACGAGGCATCGCTTTTGTTACAAATAGGAAACATGCAGTTATTTTCTATGCATAGGGGAAGCACTCTGTACTCATAGAAAGATGAATTATGTAGTCCAAACAGGTGACACATAGTAGATGTTGTTGCTTTCCATAACCTGAGATGTAACCCAGCTGTGCCCTTTGCTTTTGCAGATGTCAGCTGTACCATCTGCTGATGAAAAAAAAAATGTGCATCACTGTGGAAACACTGAGCAGGTCTGTGGTCTTTTCTGCACTCTGGTCAGACTGCGTATTTTTAAATAACATGACCTTTATTGATTCTTACAAAAATGAACTCTGCAAGATGGAAAACTTGAAACAAATACTGTCACAGTTTCCTTTTAGTTTAAAGAATACAATTACATTATAGAAGTGTTAAAATTAGGAGAGAGGAAAAAGCTTTAGATTGTTTGAAAACATTCAGGACATCCAAAGGGGAAAAAAAAAAAAAAAAAGGAAAAAAAAAGCCCCAAAAACCACGGCAGAAACAACTGAAAACAGAGATTTGATAAAAGAGACAGTGATGGGATGGCAAAAACACTTTTTCCATTGAAGTCAGTTTTGGCATTGCCTTCCATGAGAGGGGATTTCATCAGCTTCAGTGTTTAATACACCAGAATTTTATTGCTTTCTGCGTTAAGAACGTTGTGGCCCGAAACCTTTCTCTTTCTGGTCAGCATAAACTCACTCTCGTAGCTAGGTGTTGTCAAACACTGGCAGGGAGACATTGAAGGGGAAGTGGAAATGCCTGCTGCCTGGCAGTCTTCCCATTTTCTGTTGTTAGGCCAGCTGTTTTCTGACACTTCTGAAGAAAGTGCTCTGGCTGTGCCATCTCCAGGAACCCCTAAAATGGGGTGTCTCAGTCCTGAGGGCTAAATCCCAGACTTCCAGATAAGCTTCCCCCCCGCTCTCCTCTTGCTTTTTTTTGACAGCAAGAAGACAGGCTAGAAAACGTGAAGCATTTTTCAGCCTCTAGCCTTGTTTATGTGCTGCCCCTGCTGAATTGTATAGAACCTTCAGTTGTAGTCTGTATTAGCCACCAGCAGCAGACAAACCGAGGATGTCCTGTGCAAAAAACATGGGAGCAATGGCTTGATACTGTAAAGGACATATTCAAGTTTCTCCTTTTTCATTCAATCAAATTCTAGGTGACTCTGGAAGGAACATGCCATGTGGATTAGCTCATGACTAGATACCTCGGTGCACTGGAGTGTTCCTTTTAAACYGTGTTTTTTATTGTGCAGTCCTGTGCCATTGGTGACATAATGAAGTATCAAAAAAGTGTGTATGTACTCAAATCACTCACATATAACTTTGGAAAACATGTACCTGTGCTTCCCAGATGGGTTATTTTGAAGCTAATGGCAAGAAGCTGTTTGTGCTGTTGCGTAGCTTTCAGATGTGAACTCCATTTGATTAAGTACCCCAAAGTCTAGTCTTAACTAACTGTGTTTCTAACTGAATGGAAATGCAAGACAAATTTAAGCACTACAGTGGGGCTTTTGTCAATGAAAAACAGCCAGTATTCTTCAAAAAGCCCCACACAATGCCAGGCTCTCCAAACTCCCTAAAGAAAGATAAAAATGGGAAGGTATCTTAAAAATAGAGAAATAAGGACTTGTACTCAGGCTGTTACTCTGGCCTGAGATAGATCAGCTAGTGGTACGGCTCGCTGCTGTTATTTCTCTGCCTTCCTGGCAGCCTGGATGTGCCTAATGACTGATGAAGAATCAGGACAATTTTCTATATCTGGTTAGGTAAAGGCTGCTCATGGAAGTTATGACACTTAGATTTGTGACAGCTATTTCTGAGACTGCTTCTGGGAGATGATATATTATTATGGTGGGTGAAACTATAGACTCTTCCAGAAAAGAACATTTGGTGGCTGATCTGACACAGACAGATGCTGATGTAAATGTTTAAGAAGAGTTTGTTGAACTACGTGTAGTTCATTATGTATTCGTTACAGACCTTTTGTGTACGGTAAGGTGTGTATGGTAAGCATATTTAAAGATATGCTATAGCATAGAAAACAGTGGGTGAGGAATGGGAGGGGATGGTGCCAAAACAGAGCCACTACTTTGACAAATGTTTTGCCAAGCAAGTGTAGCAAGAACAAAACTGATCAACTACATATATTCATTGCTAGTGGCTCATCTTAAATTTGCCATTTTAAGATGCTACTAAAATTAATGCTGTCCTAGGAGGTGCTCTTGCATCTAAGGATGAAATTGCCCAATTAATTAAAAAAAATCCAACAAGATGATAGGTTTTGGGAGAGAAACACTGAGCCGTTAAGTACACCAGCAGGCACTCATAAAATGGGCTCTCTCTGCAGAGGAATTTATTGTCTTTCATTTCTGCCTTGCAATAGGAACTGAACTGAAGTAGGAGTTGCAGGAACTGATCACATTTGCAAATCTTTCATCTTTCAAAAGTATTCCTTTTACCTGTGTTATTAAAAGAGCATTTTAACGAATAGATTCCTACCATAAATCAGTGATTTTAATTATATGAAATAAATTACTTTCTCATTTCTCTTTCATTTACAGATGCAGACTCTGAAGTAACCAGTGTCCACGTCTGTGATTTAGATTGACAGTGAAACGTAGGCAGTCACTGAAATGTTCACTTCTGGTGAGGCAAGTGCAAGCATTTTTCAGATCCCTATCTCTTCTTCCTCTTCCTCCCATTCCAGTCCAGGGTAGGACTGAAAAAATTTAATGACAAGAAGCTGCATGCAGCTAATTCAGTAATATAATCAGAATAATGAAACCTTTGGCCCTACTGGTCTAGCAGTTGATAGAACATACATTTAGGATTGTCCCAGTTTTTCTCTGGGCAGAATGATCCATGTCCATTTTCACATGGAGCACAGGGGAAGACCTTGAAGCAGAGTAACATCAGAAATAAGGAAATAAGCAGTAGACAAGTGTAGGAGTCAGCATAGAGCATTCTGTTTACAAAGTAAGGGAAGGAAATATTAAAAAGACAAGAAGATACCGGCAGAAGGATTTATGAGACAGAAAAGGAGACCTCCCTAGGTCTGAGCTGTGATAACTAGGCTTTTATCAGCTGGCTTGTTTCCTGCTCGTGCACTCAGGTGAGTTGCCAGCCTGAACTAACTCCTTCCCCCACCTTTTACTGGCTTTGAGTGTGGTTGATGGTGGCAGGGAAATGGATTGAGCATCTCTACTGCACAGCCTGCAACACAGCGCTGTTCCTGCACCTCAGTCCCTAGGTATAAAAATGGAGATTCATTTATTCTCRTTACTACCAATGATTGCGAAGTATTTGTATTTTATGGCAAAAAAGCACTACAGCAAGGCCTATATCTGTAATCTTCTCTACTCTAGCAGTACTCAAAGTCAGTAAGTGAAATCACAGCCTTGTATTGATTTCATGTTCTGCTGATAATGAATTTGGGAATCCTCTGGGATTAGGTAAACGTGCTGACATAGAACTATGGGGTAGGCTCCTATATTTCTTTTTCACAGCAACCAGCCACTATTGACACCCACATTTTGTTACAATGATGTATTAAAATTCAATATGTGTGTCTCGACTTATTTAAAACAAAGCAGAGAGGAGGATGGGGGGTGGGGAGGGAATGAGATTGGCCTGCTAATCCTAATAAAAGGAAACCCACTCAAATGAATAATTTTATAAACTCTTGTGTACTTGTGCTGAATAAGAAATGAAGTCTCTTGCTATTAGCTTTGAAATGAAGCCTCTTGCTGTTAGCTTTGCTGATAACAGAGCTGCTTTTGTTGTTAAAGCCTCTGTGAGGAAACACCTAGCATCAAAAAGCTGCCAGTGAACCATGTAGTCACTGGTCAAGAGATCTTTTCAGTATATAAATGCAGGGAAACATTTTCTGTAATAAAAAGAAGAAAATTAAATTCCTAGTATATTCAAAGCAAAACTATTCAAAAAATTAATGTTTCTATTCAGGCTCTAATAATATAAATGATCTCTCTTTTTTTATGTTAGGATGTATATGTTGTGTGGTATAAACACAAATCAGCACCACTGTAAAATGCTTGAATTATATGCAGGAGAGAGAGATAAGGACAGGATGTGAACCAGAAAACCTGGAGGCAGATCCCTGAGTGGTAGACCCTGCATCACGCAGACACTGTTACAGTCCCCTCTGTGTGAATACACAAGGGCACAGAGCAGGAAGCCCACATGAACAGCTGCAGTAAGTATTCAAAACCATTTAAGATCCGATTTTATTCGTTAAGATTTAATTTTTGTACTTCAGTGACTTGTATATTAGTATTTCATGATTTCTGCTTAYGGAAGGCAGGGCTTGTAACATTTACAAAGATCAAACAATGCTCAGAATTTGCTGAGACAGTGATTTTGAAGGCATGTGCTGCTAATCAATGTGTTAATGATTTCTCCCATGCTCTAATCCATCATTTTATCACAGCACACAGTTTAGCAATTTGCTCATGCTAATTATTACAACACCCAGAACCGTTCTGAGTACAGCTCTAGGCTATGTTTGCCGTGTTATTTACATTTCTTCCGTTTACTACAAGGAAGGCCCAGAATCCTAGAAGCATTAAGAAAAATTTACTTAGATACCAGAGGTATATATTTTGCAGACAGTATGTTTCCCTTGGTGATCATTGTGAAAAAAAAGGCTTACAGAGTTCTGCAAAGGCTGTTCTGTCTCCAGAATCCTATGTAAAAGATCTTTAAAAGTTTTTAAAGTTTATTTTGCAAAGGCATTTAAGTATTTATGGCATGTAAATGATTCCTAGATATTAAGCCGTAGTAAGATCTGCAAAATGTTTCACTTGCTGTTGTCAGTGCAGTCAGCTCTGCTTGTTAGTGCACTTCAAAAGGTTTTTGTCCACATGTAGCTGTTCCCTGGGGCAAATTGAGTTTGTCTCCTTCCTATCTGTACATATAAATTTTGCCCACTCCTTATGCAGGAGAATTTCTCATATCTGACCATTTGTGCAACTTCCCCATACAGTGACTGACAGTTGGAAGGGGCTTTCAGGGTGCCCTAATTCACTAATGGAATTTTAGTTGGCAAGGGTTAATAGTCAAATGTGATGGAGCAAGCTGCCAGCCAGGATAAGGGCACTGAGATACTGCTTCATTGCATTTCAGTGCACCCACTAGGGACTGTCCCCTCAGGCAGGGAGCGCTGAGCAGGTGTTTTGGGGGCAGATGTGACTGGAGGACTTTTCAGCTTACTGACATGCCCGTGGCCTTGCTGAAAACTTGAAGGCAATATTGAAATTGCCGTCCGTCACAGAACAGCAGTTTTCAACCTCCATCGTAATTGCCCTCTTAAAAGTAGCACACAGAAGACTTTCCTGACAAGGCCATTACTGTTGAAAGGACAAAAGGAAAGTAGTTAGTTGGCTACRTTCAGAACTGGGTTATCAAATTAGCTTCAGCCACTTTCAATTACAGAATCTCATGGTTTTGAAATGAGTTCTAAATGAGGGGCTATAATTCTTTGTCTGCAGTGAGCAAAAGAACATAATCATCATTATTTAACAGAGGCCTACAGTCTAGCTCGCTCCAGGATAAGTTTCATCCAAAAGAAGAAAGGATTCAATTGGCATGAGCAAGGCAAAAGATTATCAGCTGGCCAGACTTCAGTGCGTTTCTCGGTCCTACAGCAATTGAATTGACCTTGGGACTCATCCAGAAGAGATTTGCTCCCAGAATCTCTCTGAATCACTAGCTAATGAAACATAAATACCAAAAAATTAGAGTAATGGGGGTTGTCCCAGACATGCATCATTCCGGCTTAAGTTGAGGTTTTCTTCTGCGGTGACTTCTATTCTGCCCGAAGAATGTTGTTGTAAGGGTGGTGTTAAATTCAACCATCTGCTTCTGTCACATTGTAACAAGTAGGAAGAAGAGTAAGGCTTGTGACAATAAAAAGGTTCATTTTGTCATGAGGCAGCRTTCTGCCCCTTGCTTTCCCTGATGAAGGGGAGAGGAGTTGGCTCTTGTTAGGCCTTGCCTCTGCAGCTGCTTTGCCCAAGTCAACCAGAGAATGAAATGAGATCTCTGAGGCTCCSGACATCCTCCTTCAAATTATGTGCATGGGCAATACCAGTGAAGTCATCCTAGCCCTCAGTCTCTGAGGGGTATGCTGATGGCATCTGCACTATTACTCACTGCCTAGCCCATGGCAGCTGCAGCTACAGCTACACAAATTGCATGAATGTGYCATGCCAGCCTTGGTGTGCCACAAAGGAGATCAACAGAAATTTTGGCAGGCATCATCACATGCTTAATGATGCCTATGTCCTCTGTAACTCAGGCTCTGAAACCAGTTTAAATGTGTTAGATTAAATTATGATCTCTCTTTGCCTCAATGCCCCCATGTGGAAACGAGGGACAGTGATTCTTCTCCATATCTCAGGATGGCAGCTGCGAGGGTAAGGAAGGAATGAGATACCTCAGGGATGGAGGCACCAGAACAAATACAGTCTTGCCTCCATATGAAAGCTAGTAAGCAGTACATAATGCTATGGATGTACACCACACAAGCTAGTCTGCACTGGTGCCCTCCTGCATGATCCTAGTGCAAACTAAGTGTGAAGTCATCTATTACACCTTGAAAGTAAATTCTGCTCTAGACTCCCTCACAGTAATTTACCTAACTCTTGACTGAGGCATCTCCATAGGAACTTAGACTGCCTCTAAAAGTTGTGGTTGTAGAGACAGAGGAGTCACAAGGTTGTGAATTGGAGGGATGAAGGGAGGAAGGCAGTGCATAGGGAAAAAAGTTTTGTACATTGCCTTTTTTAAGAAAAATTTCAGAGAAATGATGGCAATCTAAAGAGCGTCTTTATTCTCCTATTCACTGGATTTCAGGAGTCAAGCTTATTACTTCCTGGCTGTTGCTAAGTTTGACCTAAATATCTGGGGTGAAATTCTGTGTCTGCTGAAGTCACAGGGATGTTGCCATTTATTTCAACAGACCACTGGTTCTTTAATTGTTATTCTCACTGTGTTTCTAAATCAACTTACCCTCAGGCTTACAAATGTATTTAGATTTACACACAGTGATAAATAAACACACAGGCGAAAGTGATGGAGAAAGAAAATGTTTTGTTTCAGGTCCCACAGCTTTTATTAATTTGTTCAGTTCTGTACACTAACTTCATTTTCAACAAGATTTCTATTCTATAAGGTCACAAAATGGATATCTATGGAAAACTCATGTCACTTCACACTAAGCATGTTGTTACTGATGCTGTCAGGAATTTAGACATTGGCTTTCTTATTTTCTTTGTCAGTTTGGTAGGGTTTCTTCTGTTCCTGACCATAAATGGAGGTTTGCTGACAACATCGAATAGCTGCTGAAACTGCTTATAAATTTTCCTCAGAAAACATCRTAATATTATCTATGCAAATTGGATTACTGTGAACAGTGGGAATATAAAGGTCAGTCAATTRTGCAGTAACACAAGAAAAGCTACAAAATATCTTCTTAGTGGATGTGTTGCCTGACTAAGAATTACACCCTTTACCCTCAATTTGCTGATCAGAATGGCAAGGTACTGTCATTTTGGAAAAGTAAAAGTTGACAGAAAATTTGTTTTCCAATTAGCCCTGGACAAGAAGGAGTATTGTCTGCATCACAAAAGTTGATGAAAGAATGGGAGGCAATCCGGGAACACTGGAATAGGATCTTAGGACTGTCAGAAAAGGAGCTTCACTGAGGCACTGAGTGAACAAGCTGGACTAGAGTTAGTTCCTGCGTCCACTAGCAGGGTCGCTTTCTATTTCCGTGCCTCAGTATCACTTCCATGAAGTGAAGCTTGGCCTTTCCCCTTCCTTGTTTTTTTTTTTCCTCTCTTTTCTAGCTCTGTTTTAAGGCATTTCACAGGAGACGAAGTGGATCTTGGAACCTTGGTTTTGTTGGGTTCCAMTTGCTGCTGCTATGAATCAAAGCATTATTAATTAGAGATAATTCTGTTCACATCTGGCATGGCCCTAAATGCTAGCTGGCTTGCAGAGCCCCAGGTGCAGGTGAGCCAGTGCCACTTCTGAACTCTGAACACTCTGGAGACCATTAGCAAGTCAAATCCTTCTCTCAAGGGATCTGTGAAACTCCCTGCGGTTTCCTTTGAGCAAAGAGGAATCCCGCCACCTCCTCGTGTCTCCACGGTCACAGCGCATGCCTGCACTCACACTCAGGGAGGGCAGTACGKGTGTGCACAGAACCTGTTTGTAGCACCTCAGGGTGCAAAAGGCAGCTGGTGCGTAGCTKTGCTATGTTTACACACCTCATTCATGCAAACCTGTTAAATGGCCTAATGAAAGAAGGTAGGGCTTCTACCTGCCAAATGGGCTAGGGAAAAGCCCATTTAGCAGAGTAGCAWATCTTATTATGTTCAGTGAAGCTGGAAATCTACTGGATGATAAATTAACTCTGAATTCATGGCTTTGAACATAAATTTTTAGTTAATACATTTTTAAGCTTGCATGTAACTTGGCTAATATGGTCWACATTGTTTCTCCCTCAGATACATTTTACTGGCTCTTTTCTCTTTTGATTTCCATAAGGGCAGCAGTTTTACTGCTCTGTCATCCTTTTCTGGAAGGAGCAGCTGTCATTATTCACACTGCAGGAGCACTCATGCTCTCATGTCAACAGAGAGGCCACAAGATGGAAGACACCACCAGGACTCATAAGCAAATAACTATCTCTGTCCCGAAGACCTTGCAGTCTAAGGCACTATCACACTAAGCACATGTATCCTTCGATCAGGGAGAGGAGAGATGCTGTCTGTGAGTGCCACCATCAATTGTACACAAGCCATTTTAGGCAGGGAAACACTGTGGCTGTGTATGACTTGGTACTGGGCCTAAACTCGTAAGTCATTTGGATGTAAACCAGCATGAATACAACTTCCAGGCCAGATTTGGTATGCTCATGGAGCTGTAGGAACCCACCTATTTGGGGCTGGGCCAAGTACCACAGCCTTGGGCTCTGTCCTGCAGGGTGACCATGTGTTGTCTCCAGTGCAGTAAGCAGCAGCCCCTGTCTTGAAATGGCTTCGCTGGCAGGCTGAGGGACAGAGAATATTCGACGCAGTAAAATCCTGCTGGAAGGATTACTTTGAGGAATCTTCCTTTCAGTTATTGTTCCTAATGAATCACAGCATATAGATACATAAAACGATGCAGTCAACAAATCAAACCACACAAATAAAAACTGAATTCTAAGTCACACGGACTGGGCTCTCCGCGCCTTCCGGGGCCGCCTCTATGATGGCGGGAGACGGAGCGGTGCCGTCCGCGGTGCACGATGGGAAGGGCCGGGCCCCACCGTTGAGGCCCTGCCCGGGCTGGGGCTGCCGTGGTCGGGAGCAGGGCCCGGAGCCAGACCCGAACCTGAGGCCGGACCCGAACCTGAGGCCGGACCTGGACTGGGATCACGACCCTGGACTGCGTTGCCGTCTCCTCGTGCCTCCCAGCTTGCAGGTTCGCGGGTGTCGGCGGGACATGGCCCAGAAGGAGCCTTCTGGCCTGTGGAAGGAGCCGCTGCTTCGCCGATAACCAGTGAGGAAATGTAAGTTCATTACTACTTTATTCCTGGCGTTAGTAGGACTGAAGGAAGAATTTGCAATTAGGTACCCTTATGGAGAAGGGTGCAGGTGCTGGTGGAGAGTATTTTGCAGGCTTTTATGATGGRGGGGGGGGGGGGGAAAGGAAATTAATAATTAAGTACTGTAGAGAAATCCATGAAGAGTAATTCTGTTGCGTTGTAATTCAGATTGGTCAAATATCCGGCAGAGGGGAAGAGGTGCCAAGGGTACCCGGGAGAGCTGGGGCCTGTGGGACAAGGTGAGAAGGAGGGAAGGGGCTGGAGCCTAGACGKGTCTGTCCTGTTGCTGCTCCAGGCACCGGCTGGTGCTTCCGTGTGGGAGCTGAGCGGGAGCAGCTTCTGCCTTGGARTCGCGTACCTGGTGTGATGAGCCTATGTTGTCCATGTTGCCTTAGCAAGAGCTGTTTCCTTGTGCCAGCTGGCCTCGGCGCCACAGAGCCGATGGCTCTGACATGTAATATTCTAAAGTCACAGTTGTCGTCGTCTCGTGCAGGGTTCACTGCATCCTGTTTGGTGTTTCTCCTCTTCTACCATTTGGYATTTTCTGTATTGAATACTCTCAAGCTCCAAACAAGTTAAGATGAACATTCTTGCTTATTAAAGAGAAGGAAAAAYCATGGAGTTTATTTTCTGTTGTTTATGTGCATGTACAGCCATGCAGGCATCTCCAACAATATGCGTTGAAATTAGTGCAGCCTGAGGACCATGTTTCTGAGTGTCTGAGTTAGGGATGGGAATATCTCTGACCTTCTCAAATGAGTTGTACTTTTAGCTTAGTAAGAAGCTTAGTAAGAAACTCAGCAGCYCTTGATGAGCTGCTGTGTAATAGTGCATAGTAACTCATCATGCTATGCAATACCTTATGCAATAATGTTGTTATTTTTTAAAGTATAGTAAGGCATTGAAATGCATGGATGTACTCTTACGGATGGAGCCTGCCTGCCTCCTCGCCTTTTTTATTTTTAAAGGCAAAGTTCAGACAGAGAAAAGCATCTCTTTACTTCCTTCTTTATGTACTTTTGTATGGTAGCATCTCAGAAGACAGCTTCTAAAACAAAGCTATTTACTGTAACTATTGTAGATGAAAATACTTATAGGATTGAGCACAGCAATTCCAGTATGTCCTGCACTTCAGCCCTGATATGCCTTGGTCTCCTGTTTAGCCCAGAGGCTTGATTGTTATTCCGTTAGGGACATAAACGGAAGAGCTTTTGTTTCGGTTCAAGCTCTTTGAGTGAACTCTTTTCAGGTTATTTTGGGCTAGACACTTACCCCTTTAATCTCTAAATCTTTGTTGCTTTTTTCCATTTACTTCAAAAAAAWTTTTTTCTCCCTCTTAATAACTTGGATATGATGATAGTTCTGTTGTTTTCATCACTGTTCTCCTTGCTTACTATCGTTCTTGCTTTACCATAGCCTTATGTTATATATTTGTTGGCATTCTCTGCAGTCCAGTTTGTACCCTGGCATATTAATATGTGTATTTGAAGGAAGACGCAAAAGAAAAATTTTAAAATGTTGGCAGACTTTTTCTAGATAGTAAAGAATAGTGTATACATTAGCTTATACAATTGTTACAGTGYCTTATCTGTTTGTTTAGTGTTTCAGTATTGCAAACTTACTGTTCTACCGGTTACCCCAGTACAGTTTTAAGTAAATGTGAAGAATTGTATGTTTCCCTGCACTGGATGCAAATGAAGCAAGTGCTTCTTCTGACAAAAAGTTCGTAATAGTAGTAAAAATGAAATAGTGTCATGTCCCTTCTTCGCTATAAGCTGAGACCTTCTTTGGCATTTCTGTATAACTGTACTGTAGCACACATACACAAATCACAGCTCTGATGAACCATTATCAAGAGCATTCCGAAACTTAGGGCTTTTGTAGTATCTTTTTACTCAGAGTGTAAAATTCAGATTAGCTGCACTAGTGGATGTCAGAGTCTAGTGAGTGAAAGTGTCATTTTCCTAATGCAGTTTGGTTTGTGACTGCGTTGCTAATGGCCTGTTCATCTGGCATCCCAGGGTTTGGGATGTCAAAGATTTGACATTGAGGAAGTGATTAAAGTTTGCATGAAGAGATATCAAAGGATGGGGGACTGTGATTCAGTAAGTAATAAAATGCATCTTGGTAAATGTTAAGGCTCTAATACAGGAAACTTATTGAACAGAAACCCCCTATTTAAAGGGTGTCATTTAAATCTCATGAATATAATTGAGACTTAAGCATATGGTTAAACTTAAGAGGATATTAAAAAGGTTATAGCAGATATAAAATGTTTATTAAAAAAGACACTTGTTTTTGGAGCAAGCATCAAATAGGCCTTTGAAGAACCTGTGATTTAATTTTTCTCTTAGTCCAGCTGTATTGGCTTAAGTGAAGTTGCAGTAGTCCAAACTAGTCATTGATGTATGTAATAGGAGCTGCGGCACTGCTGGAGGGAACCCTCTTCATGCTGTTGTATTGTCAGAGAACTGTTTCCCCCGCCTCCTCAGACATGATGCAGCATTTTCAAAAGGATGCAAACTTGCAGGCAGCTTCTGCTCTTGTCTGTAGTGTTTAAATGCTACATTTAAATGGGGAGTGCTGCAAGTACATGGCTACGTGCTCTATACGCAGAAATGTGCTCTGTATTGAATGTCTGTGGAGTTCAACGGTGTAAGTGCCTCTTTCACAGAATCATACAGAATGATTGAGGTTGGAAGGGACCTCTGGAATCATCTAGTCCAACCTCCCTGCACCAGCAGGGATGCCCAGAGTATGTGGCACAGGGTGGCAACCCGGTGGGTTTGGAAGACTTCCAGAGAAGGAGACTCCACAACCTCCCTGGGCTGCCYGTTCCAGGGCTCTGGCAGACTCACAGGAAAGAAGTTCTTCCTGCCTTTAAAGCGCTAAACGCACATTTGTGCATGTGAATTGTTGCATTACCCATCTGTGCTTGCTGAGGAAGCAAAGCCTGTCACTGATTTTCACAGTTTTGGGTTAGCATCCTTCATGAGCAAAATAAAATAGCAAATGTCTCCTCCTAGCTTATTACACAATTCTGTGTTAATTTTCTTCATTTCTGTTAATCTGCAGCATGGCTGTAACATCTGGCTGTAAGACTTAGAAATAAGAATTTATGTTTTAGTGTATGAGGTTTGAACGGAGAGATCTTTAGTTTCTGTGTCTTACAAGTTCTTGCCACATTCTGATGAGGTGGTTTTTTATGACAACTCAAATACCAGATTTCTAGAAGTATAGAATATAAACATCTGAAGAGCCACTATCTAGTGGAGACAAAATGCCAAAGCAAGGACTCCTTTTATTGGAAATACAGTGAGGGGAAAAYGTGGGTAATTTAATTCTTCTGAGAATCTAGACTTCTGCTGAGAAATGCCCCGTAGAAACATAAAATATTTTTCTTCAGGCTCTAAACACTTCAAGCAGTGAGAAACATTATATCAGAGTTTCACAAAGGTGAGTAACTAGAATGTAACGAGAATCATATGGGGGTTAGGAAGTTTAAATCTTGTAAACTCAGGCARGGGACCTCTCTTGAATGAACTGGGAAGGTCTCTGGCAATTCTCTGCATTTCTTGGAAGTCGTAGGTTTGTTCAGTTACTGGCTATCCTGTGTTCTGACCTCTCTGCTGTCCCATTCTAGTCGCAATTTATTGAAACATTCAGCTCAGAACTGAAGAGGGGGCCACCTATCAAAGTACAAGTCTGTACTCCAGTCTCATTGCTCTACCAGTTGCCTCAGGGGCAGCTATTTCAATTGCAGGTAGCTGGAGCAGTGAGAAGGGATTTTGGTGGGTGCGTGACACAGATACTGCTATGTGCATTTTTCAATGCAGCTATGAAGGCCRCTTGTCTCAGGGGACTAACTGTCCTGAGTTCTGTCTTTGCATTCAGGCTGCAAAGAAACAGCCCTTGCATTTTTATGTGCATAAAAGCAAGAAGCAAATGCAGTGTGTAGGTCRTATGAATGTGGTTTTTATTTCTTTCCCCTTTTTTAGTGGACTGTGATCAGACTTTTTTTTATAATTCATGCTAATAAAGCACATGGTGGAAAGTCATTCCTATAATTGTTTTCTTTTCTTTTGAATTTTGAGTTTAAAAAACTTCCCTGTGAGTTTTGATTGTGAGCTCACTGGCTGGTGATGATCTAGGGCTGTTGGGGGATGAAGTGACAGCTTTTAGGGCTACTACAATGCAAATAAATGATACTAGCTCTTCTTTTTTTTTTTTTTTTCCATATACGCAGATAGACTTAATACTATACCTGTAAAATCCTGGTGCAAGTGAATTAATTCAATTTCTGCAAAAGAAAAAAAAATCCCTTACATTCCAATGCAACTGAATAGAAATAGCCATTTTTTCCAGGCTTATTAAGCTTCCAGAAAGCAGAGCACACAATGGAAGGAGGATGTGCTGTGCATATGTAATCACTGGCCTTAAATGCTCTGTCTGGGTTTGGCTAAGGAAAAGGAAGAAATCTGCACAGCTGAACTGCACTGAGGTACAGTGCACAAAATGTCCTAAGTCCATGGACTGTTAGGAAAGTGAGTACTGGGGAGTTTGGTCCCTCTGTGTATTTTGGGCTGAACAGTTGCTAATACAATTGAAAGTTGGCAGGTAATAAGCCTTTTTGACTGGGTGATTACTGTGGTTTAGTGGCATGTGAATTCTTCATGCTCATGTCCTGGTTGCATATATTCAGTAGCCATCCTTGCCAGGAAATAATGATGATGGCACCTTAAAATTGCAGCTGAGCTGCTTGGCCTTGGTAGCTGTCCTGCTTGTCAAAGCTCTGCTCCTCAGTGCAGTCCTCTGGGAGGTACAAGTCTAAAATACACTTTGGGCCGATGTCTGCCAGCCTAACTAAGCCTCCCTCACGGCCGTAGTAAATGAGCAGACATGGGACATGGACTCTGGCAAAGGCAATGCAGTAGAAATGAGTATTGGTAAATATGTGTAAATATTTCAGTGTTTGCAGCTCTTGCCACATCCCACACCTCACTGAGTACCCCTAAAACCCGACTTCTTCAGTAATTTCAAACATGAATATTGGAGCTAGCCTTCTCTGTTCAGTATTCTTCTAGGTGGCAAATGTTGTACTTATACAAATAAAAGATGACGGTGATTTTAATGTTGGGTTTTGAGATCTCCTCACTGGCAGAGGCCCAGTWCACTATGCAGTATGAAGGTCCAGAAGACCTTCTTGTCCAGAAGAATTTCCAGTCAGCCTGTGGATGCTGAATGGATTTGGGTGATGAGAGGGGGAAAAGGATAATAATAGATATGTTGGGTGTCCCAGTCACCTGCCTAGTTGCTGTCTTTTGTAGTTATCCAGCAAAAGAGGGATCTGCAGAAGAGCAAAGCTGATGTTTGCACGTGCCAGCTCGTTTTGCACAATTACCATTAGGTGTAGGTGCCTACGCGAGAGGTAGAAATGTCTCTGCTTCTCACTGACATGTTGTTCTCCCTGTGCCCCTATACTTGGAGAGAGTTACTGGTAATAATTACACTGTGGAAAAGAAGGATCATAAATAATGAAGAAAGAATTAGCTTTAGGCGACCTAATTAAAAACCTGTACAAAACTCTCTTTATTAGTTAGCAACGTAATCTAAGTCAACCTCTGGCTCTAAAGATTTTCACTGTACTGCAGAGGAAATAAAAAGCAAAGGAAATTAATCATCTACTAAAGAGTATTTTCCTCAACACTTCACCTTAGCAAAAAGGTATCTGCTTACAGTGGAGTTTGGCAGAGAATTAACAGGTGAAACTGCAACTGTTTGGCATTTGTTTGTTTTTGTTTTGTTTTGAATTCAGTGGTCTGTTCCTTATTAAGGAGAAGAACCCTGAATATTAAATCTGATGTGGRTGGCTGCTAGTGCTTCTCACTACATCTCTTCTGTCCAGGGCAAACTCTTCACGTGTGCCCCTTCCCTCCTGAACCCAGCGCTCCTGATTAAAAGAAGGCTAAAGAAGGTTTTTACTGGGTGAATTTTCTGCCTGACAGTTCAAGAAATAGTTGCATATTTAAAACAGTTATTTTTGTGTTTTAATAGTAGAACAGTCAGGGAAGTGTGTATTTCTACTTCCTTAGAAATAATCATGCTTTCAAATTTTTTTTTGTCTAACTGAATGAAGCAGATCTTCATTAAAATTGCCACATGCAAACACATGAGATCAAAATGGTGCAGAGATCCCAATGTGTTAAGTCTCAGGTGCCATCTAGCCTAACTGACTTGGATTTAGTAATACCAGTCGTGTGTAGCCTTTTGAGCCGGGTTTCTCTGGTGTGAGGTTATGTAAGAGAATAAATCTGTTCTGTAGCTAAACTGATTCTTTGAGAAAACAGGCTTGTTCTTTTAAAGTTTGTAGGATTACTATTTAATTCCATCAGCTGAGAATTTAACCTAGTGTGTTTTCTGTGTGTTGAATGCCTTTGCATTTTTTCTGACTACTTTTACCTTTGATGATATTTCCGGACTAATTTTTATTTATTGCGTGTAATGTGTGATGGTGGTGGGGATAACAASAGAAGGAGGAAGATAATTAGCATTTATGTAGCAATAAAGCATACTAGATTCTCTTGAATTATTTAATTTGTTTCATTTATTATTCCTGTGGGCACAGTATCTGCATTAAATGCCCATTTAAAGTGTGGTGTATTTGATTTGAGGGGAACATGGTTTGGTAATACACTGTAATGCCACTCAGTCTCCAAACAGACCGTAGTTCTGCTGTGTTTCTGTTTCATGAATAGTGTGTATATGTTTTCCAGCAGTGCTGGTAAAAAAATAAACTTAAAATATACCCAGCAATGTGTGATATTATCAGTAATCAAGCCACTGCCTCTGTCTGTAAAACAAGCTGTTGTTCTGATCCTGGTTGCGCAAATCTCTTGTGTGTTTAGAAYTGTGTTCACTCACTGCAGACACCGTTGCAAAGCCCCTCTGTAGATGGATAGTGTTTCTACCAGCAGAGCCTGTCTCCTGAAAGCCTACAGTCGATGTGACCTGTCATCTGTCAGGTTGTTGGTTGTGTTGTGGTGTGTAGCATAGCTATGGCTTCATGTTGATGAAATGCTTCCTCTCGCTTTTACTTTGTAGATGATTATTTGGTCCCTGCTCCGWAATGTTAACTATCTTCCTGGAACAGCAAAAGGAGAAAGTACCTTTTTCTAGCTGTAATGGGTTGGGAACAGCCTGCATAGAGAGCAAAGGACTGGCACTGGGCTTATCTACTAGTGGAATGAGGATTTTTTGCTTCTCTTCCCTGCTGGGGAGATGTCAGGAAGCAATAGAAATCAGCAGTTGGCTGCAGTCCCTCCGCTCATCACCATAGGAGCAAATCATGGCTTCCAGGTGCGGCTTACGTGGAGGCTGATGCTCATGGATGCCAAGTCTAACATKCCACCCCCAACCTCCTTAGTCTGCAACTATGATATCAATCCAGGACCATAAAAAGCTTTATCAGGTGGTATCAAGTGCTGTAGAAGATGTTACAAAACATAGATGTGCAATTAGGTGAATAATTGGCTAATTTGATGTAACATTGTAGGTGATAATAGATTTTTTAATGACTTTAGCTGACAGTGATTAGTTACRTTCACACACTACAGCTTTTCATCAGGACATTATAAGTCTTAGTGAGCCACAGGATACCTTTCATTGCCCTTCTCCATTCAGTTGGTGTTTCAGACTYTCCTGTGAGTTCATGCAGTGCAAACTGGCCAGCTTGTCTCCCTGCCATGCTTAGTTCTGCACTGTTTACTTTGCTGTTGCATGAAGGGTGTCCTAAAGAGTTGACATATTAGTTATCTAGCAGAGCCTACCTTTTGTATATGTGAGATACAATGTCATCTAGTGYACTAGATACGATGGCAGTATATATTTTGTCTCTTTCTCTAGCATGAATTATCTGAAACATTGCAGTGTCAACAATTCCTATTCTGTTGGTAGTTCTGTTGAACTTTCCGAGAAAATAAAAATGTCTCATCTAGAAACCATTGCAAACAAACTCGTGCAAAAGGTGCCTTGACCTCTGTATTTACCTGAGAGTAGGAAGCTGATTCAAAGGTCTTGGAAAGCAAGAGTTGCTGCATCTTTAGTAGACTTGGATCCAAAACCCGATGGGAAAAATCCCTCCTTGTTGGAAGGGGAAATATTGCATAGAGTATGTTTGTAAGGTGACAAGTATACACTCTTTCCAGAGTTGAAGCCTTAATACTGTATCACGAAATAGCAGTCCCTGTTAATATTACAAAGGCTTGGGAATGGGGTGCGCTTCGGAGGAGAGGCAACGTGGGCTGGGATTTATTTATTTATTTATTTATTTATTTATTTATTTATTTATTTATTTATTTATTTATTTAAAGTGAGTGAAACAAAATCTCCATAATCTAAGGTAGAAGGTAGTCCAGGTTGCTGTTCCTTAGGTTATCATTTAGGTATCGTAACAGGCACAATCCTATATATATAGGAGGGTGTTGAAGTGATTCAGTGTATAGTTTTATTGTTTAGGAAGATTCGCTTTTTTTCTGGATTAAAAAACACTTTAAGAGCTTGTTGCAAGCACTGACTTCACAGCAGGTCATAAAGCAACCAGTGTAGGAGGAGGAGCTCAGTAAAGGAATAGACTGGAAAGGCAGGACTTCATTCAAGTAAGCTCGAGTTAGTTACTCTTACATTCATTGAARCCAACAATGATTTAATTTTGCACTGAACAAAATCTCTCGGTCCTGCTGACGTTTAGTGCATTATCTTCCTTTTATACTCAAATGATATTTTTCTAACCTTGATAAAAATAGGCAGTGATTTGTTCCAGATTCTTGTTTCTGACCAAATCCAGATTAAAATACTGTACCATTGTAGAGCTCTTGACTTCATATAATATACTAATAAGTAGATATGGTTACTTAACAAAAGAATGGTAATAAAAATTGCTTTAAATCAGAGATGTCTCCCTGACCCTGTCAACTGATGCCCATCCTCGCTGTTAGCTCCTAATTTGGCAACAGGTGTGTACTGCTACTGCACCTCGGCAGTATGGTGGTTGCATATTATTTTTTTTTTTTTTTTTTTTTTTTTTTTTTTTTTTTATTTTTTTTTTGCTTTTAAATATTATCAAAATCAATGAAAAAATTAATTCTTGTTCGGAAGAGTTAGAGCTAGAAGAGACAGGAGTGCATTTAAATGGAAGAGGATGTTAATTTTGCTGGAGAGTTGACTGAAAGTCTACCTGTATTTGGGATGGAAGGAGATGTGCAAAGGGAAGAACTATAATGAAATGAATGGCAGGGGACATTGCTGCTGCTCAGCTTTTCAGCATAATTTGTAACTGCAGCCCTGCTTAGGAAGTGCTGATATTGAGCCATGTCAGATGGCTTTTAAATTCGTCTCACATTYGGTGCATTTCACTATTCCCATATGATTGTGAAGCATTAGTATTGCAGTAATGTTGTAGTTTGCTACACTTGGTGCTTTGTTACACTTTGTTACACTTGTAACACTTGGTACCTCTTCCTAACAAAATGGGAATTGTAAGCAGGTGAATTGTAGCATCCAAAGGGGCTTGCACTGTGCTTATATGGGATTAAACCGCAAAGGCAGTGGCAGACAACAGAGCCAGTGGAAGGAGGCACTCTTAAAATAGTTGTCTAAGTGTTTAAAAAAAAAAAAAAAGTGGAAAAAAAAACAGTGGTGCCTTTTTTTTTCCAAAGGACTCTATATGCTATCCCTAAYGGAGATAAAAACAACCAAATGGGGATAGGCCATGGAGAAAATAGGCTGGCACAAGGTGTGACAAATCTGCTCAGGGTGGTGTAATAACTGCTGATTATGTCTTATTAGAGCTAATGAACTTGTATGCAAAACGTGTGGCACTCAGCTGACTTTTGGCAGGAAGTAGAGAGGAGAATCCCCAGTCTTTGCTCTCCTGCTGCAGAGCGAGGAGAGGGGCTAGATACTTCCCATATGGGCAGATTCAGAGTGCTAACAGCTCTCTGCAGTTTCTTATCTGACAAAGCACAACACTATCCTGCTTCAGTTTTGCTGATACCAATGAAATAAATGGTGGTGACAGCATGGTGCAGGTGGCAACCATGCTTGGAGGACAGGGGATGCCCTGTGGGGCCACCAAGCCTGGAGGCTTGGAGAGAAAACTGTCCCTGGGCTTGTAGTTCAGAGGGTGAGATGAGCTTCCYGCTTGCCCTCACAGCACTATGTGACATTTTTGTCCTTTAGAGAAGTCTCTGCGTCGCTACAGTGACTTCTGGCGCGTGTTGTTTCCTGGAGCTTTGCGGGTGTGACATGAGGCTTGCTGTGGACTTGGCAGTGCGGCAAAACAGCTGTCACCTGTGCAAGGCTGTCGTCTTCAAAACGAGAAGTCTCCTTTGAAACTGCTGTCAAAATTGTCCTGTTCTTGCGTTGAACAGATGCACAGATCAGAACTACTGAAAAGTTTCTTAAATGAGGTCAACTGGTACACAGCCAAAGAAATAGACTTAAAACCACAGGGACAACCTTTAAAAGCATGACAGGATTAATCTCGAGCCTCACTCTTTACTGCTGTAGAGAGGCAGAATTCCATTGATTTTCCATGGAGCTTGAACCAATTTTACCTTGTGGAAAAGCAGAAGTCCCTGTTGCAGTGCTGCTCTGCACTGAATCCTGCAGCGGGTGACGGTGCAGCAGGGCCAGGCAGAGTGGCTGCACTGGCGACACCAASGGCTCGGGGCTGTCTGCCTCGGAGAGTTGCATGGCTGAGAGTGAGGGATCAGAGCATCCAAAGAGCATGTTGGGAAGACTGTATGGAGTTTCAATATACATTGCTGCATTCCACATTGTATAGTTTTCACCTCTCTCCGAGTACTCTAATATTTATTTTCTGCATGAGAAAACGACCACACAATGTTACCAGCCTATGCGTCTCTGAAGTGTCACAGTATCATATTTCAGAGCAAAATGTCTTTTTTTTTTTTTTCTTTTGAAATGCCTTTGCTATCCAAAACAGAAAAGTTAACATCATGACAAAGAGAAGCTTTGGGGGTTTTAGGTTCTAAGAACTCATTGTCCTAACACTTCACATTGAGTTCCTTAACTTCTTAGGTCATAATCAAAGGAAGATTTAGAGAAAATGGCTTCTGGACAGATGTTGTGTATAATGAAATCTTTGTTTAGGGATTCATTCTCTGCTTAGTATTCAAAGCTTGAGACTGGTTGCTCAGATGGCAAAGATGTTCAGTGTTCCACTTAAGACCAGTGCAAGTGAAATTTCCTGTTAAAGAGGAAGTACTGACTATCTGCTTGCCCCTTTCATAGTTGTGCTATTTTACAAATGTATTGTTTTTTTTCCTAATTCCCATTCCCCTTATATCTATAGAATGAAGGTACATGACCTATTACTTTTGATGCTTACTGTGCTCTGTAAACAGTGATGGGAAGCAAAGTAGATTTGACCTTTTCAGGCTGCTAAATAACTCTGTGTGGTTCAGTATCCTGGAAGCTTTGAAATGCTGCATAGTGCGGAGATCCCAGCTCATTCACATCTCTGAGTGCGGGAGGGTTTCTCTCTCGCTGGCGTCRTTTTGGCCTTCAGCCTGCGCTCCGGGTTACAGCCTGCAGCTGACACGAGAAGCGGCTCTGTGCAAGAATGAGCCGTACTCGCTGGTCCTCCTGATAGACCTTGGCCCTTTACAAATCCCCRTCTCCTTTTGAGTCAGGCCGTGCCAAGTTTGTATTTCCTTAAGCTTTCCTTAGTTTGGGTGGGCTGTAGCAGTGTCTTTCCTTAGAACCACCGGCCTATTTCTGAGCACAGTGTCAGGTTGTAACCTGCTGTGGAGATGGCCCCTAGCRTCAGTGCTTATTAATCCCATTTTTCAGAGGCCTCCTATAACTCTTTCCCTCAGCACCCATTTGCAGAGCTCGTAAAGTTTGTAGTTCACCTCAAAGAGCAGAAGGTGCTCAAAACAGGCAGACTTTTTAAGGAATTGTCCTAAAATGCACAAGTAAAAAAGCTTTTTTGACACTCTTGGCTATCAGTGCATCAACTAGAGTCTTTCCTTCTCCTGTTTTTTTTTTTTTTATTTTGGTGGGGTTTTTTTTTCCTTTTATCTGAATCTGGAGGCCAAAGGGGACTGAAAACAACCCAGCTCTATATAATGCTAAATTGTGTTCAACATCCCCACCAGTTCACAGACTACAGGAGCAGATCTCCAGTGGAAAACCTGCCAAAAAATCTACGTGAGAGGCATYCTTTGGTCTTTCAGAGGTCTGGAATCTCCTCTGTACTCAGCACCAAAATTAGAGGGATTTAGGAATGAAAAGGGTAAATGAATGTGCTTTTGGAGATCCTTTCCCGAGGTCTGCTGGGGGTTTGGTGGCAAATGTAGTCACTCCTGCTGAGCAGCAGCCCTTTGGGTGCAGGAAGTGGTGGCCTGAGATCAGAACCTGTTCTCCTCCCGGTCACTTTGAATCTTACAGATGCTGCGTGTCCCAAACCCAGTCAAACCCTCCTTGGGGAACTCCACGTCAGCAGAAGTCCCGTGTCTATGACGAGGTCTGAATTTCTGGTTACCTTCTAGTGCATTTCTGCAAATGGCTGATACTCAGTTTCAGAACACATAAAAAATTTAAAGAATCACTAAACACTAAGTAAAAAAAAYAGAGTGAAGTTCTATGCACTCAGTGAAATTATTGAAGCAATAAARAATAATGCTTTTGCAGATGAGGCTCCAGACCATGCAGTGCAGAGCAAATCAATAATGTCATACTTCTTGCCAGAATCAAAAGACTTGTGGAAATAGCTGTGGAGTGAAAGGGGAAAAGGTTTGTTTCAATCAATCATTCTGTTATGTCGTGGAATAACACAGGCCAAACAAACTCCCTTGCTAGAGACTTCAAGAGCTTGGAAAGCATTTAATCAAAAATGTTGAGCCATCATTTATCCTGAAAGCTCAACCTAAAGAGGTGGATACAGGGAAGGTGGCCTGAGCCTGGGCACTCATGAGTCCTGGACTCTTCTGTGCATGGCCCCTTTTTCCTTTTTCAGCTGCCAGTCTGGATTTCAGGCCTTTGCACCKTGTGTTTCTTCAGTGACAGCTAGTGAAGCAGTGCGAGAGATGCCCAGGAATGCCCAGCTTGCCTGGCACTGCAGTGCTTGCAGTGCAACGTTGTGCTGGAGCAGCTGCCGCCAGGTCCCGCTGTCTGCTGCTGTTATCGCTACGTAGCATTAGGTGGTCTTGCCCTTGGGTGATTTGGAGTTTAAGCAGCTACTGTAACCTTAGAGTAGATAAGGCTCTAATGGAATCAGACTTTCAGCTGAACTGAGAACTGACCTCAGATCTCCTGGATCCTCGTCCCCTACCTTACAGGCAGGCTGCCCTTCGGGTACAGCCCAGCTAGATCAGCCCAACAAACTCTGGATTAGATTTGCGCTGTGGACCGTGCTGTGATGGAGTGCAGCTTCGGTTATGTGCCTAGGGACAGAAGATTGATGCAAAGTGATAATAAATCCGTGGTATAATAAATAGATAGCAGGTACGCTATGAGCAGCACATTAGTGTTGCTCATGGTTCAGAAGTGACCTTGCAGCTGCACAGGAGCTCTTCTGATGCAGATTATCAATGTTCAGACCATGAGTGTCATTTAAACAAAGTAATTCTGTTTTGATTATGTCCCCAGAACCTCAAATTCATCACGTGTGAGGTAAAAATAAAGAACATAAGCACTGGCTTATGTACCAAGTGATATACTAGAAATGATTGTTTCTTTGGACACTCATTCTCTGAAGAAACCTAGAAGAAGTGTATGTGATAATTTCCCTGGTTTGTGATGGCAGCATTTTAGTGATGAAAGGACAGCAATTCTGTTGTTAACAGCTTTTGAGGCTTTCAAATGCAAGTGCACACACACACGTTCATGTGTTCAGGTTATTTTTCAGCCCAGATGTCCTTGACTTGATTACAGCACAGAGTTCAGCTGGTCTCTCTTGCCCTTCTATGCTAGAGCAATCTTGCTGCTCCCTCTCTCTATATATATTTWAAAAAAAAGTTAAAAAACGAAACAAAACAAAAAAACCCTAAAAGTAAAAAAAAAAAAAACCTAATTCATATCCACAAAATATTTGATGAAATGGCACACTCTGGTAAGTCCTAGTTGAACCAGAAAGTGTTCATCACTCTAGTCAAAGTAGCTTGCAGTTCTCTTGAAGGACATTTAGAGGCTTGGAGCAGTTGTGTTTTTGGTACAAAAACTGTCCCCTGYTCTTTTGGAGTAATCAGGGGTAGCATGTTGAGATTCACTTCTTCCTTCTCCAGCTTCTGTATTGAAAAAAGTTGTATAAAATGAGCTGATTACTAGCAATAGGATTTTCACTATCTCAAAAGGAGGTCAGGAAGTTTTACCTCCTTTGCTTATGCCATTAGAAAATAAAATTGATTGCATCATTTTCAGCATCCTTTCACAACAGTCAATAATGCATCTTCTTTGAAACTGTGTCAATACCTCATAGATAATCTGTGTCTGTTAATAAAAAAAAAAAAAAGGAACTACCCTTACCTGATATAGAAGATATTAAAAATTCACCTGCTTATTCAAACAAAACAGTAAAAAGGCCACAGTTTACTAGATCTGTTCTCCTACAGCTAGGTTTGTCTGTAAGAATTAAATTATTTGCTGCTTTTTTTTCCCCCCTCCTCCATTACATAGTCTGAATTCACTGTCATTTAGAGATTTTTGGATCAGCAGAGCRTACCCAGTACAGACACAGGCACTGTGCTAATCATAGGCACTAGCTGGATAAAGCAAAGTCACAGAGTTGGTGTAAAGACAGGAGGAATCCGCCTGCCCCAGTGCCCTCCTGCACTTGGTTCCTGTTGGAGAGGAAGGACTGGAGCCAGGTCTGAGCATGGTTGGGGAGGAGACAGGAAAGGCAGGAGCAAGGCGGGAGCAGCCCTGCAACACCTGCCTCTGGCTGCAGTGTGTAACTGATGTCCTCGCTCCACAGAACCGGCTGGCTGTGGTGATAGAAATCCTGCTGCCAGACCATGCGGCTGCCAACAGCACGTCGTTTTGATCCAGACCACTGGTAACAGGCTAATAGCAGAAAATCCCCTGGGGGACTGAGATTTGAATAAGGAAAAGTAAAATTTTGATTTAGAAAGGTCTGCRAGTGTATTAACCTGGCAGATCAGGAGGTCCCCATCCCACTGAGAATATAAACATGCTCTTAATGAGAARGTAGAGCTGTCAGGGGCCACTTTATTTGTAAAAAGGGCTACTTCCCTAAGTGCTRTTATCTGTTAAATTGCAGGATTAGTATTTGAGGTAATAGGGAAGAGGAATGGGGTCTTCTGTTTACCTAAGAATATCATAATTTCAGGCATGGTGGAGTTATTTCTGATAAGGTTGTTTGTAAYGGAGCAGTCCATGTAATTTCAGTCTGCCTGGGAGTTACTATAGTGCCTGAAAACAGTTTTCTGGGATTTAAGAGATATGAAGCTGTTAGTGATCATACCTGTTTGCCYGCCACTGCATCACTTGTGCCCTCTTTCCCAGGCAAATGGAGGAKAAAGGTCTCCATACCATCTGCCTGAGTCAAACCTGTCATTGCAGATTGTCTCCTACCCTCCATCAGAGGACAAAGCAGTGTCTTCTTGGGGCACATAAGGCTCTTTTTCATATGTAATTTGATTGAAGCTGAYGGTGGAGAGGTGGAAAGGAGTTGGGGGAAGTGTGTATGGCTTGTCCTATGTGACTCCTGAGATCTCAAGAAGGGCCTTCCTGGCTCACAAGGTGTGAGGTTATTTATCATGCTCAGCTTCCCTATGCAATGAGGGGAGCAATTTCTGTATCATATATCACTGTCAGCTGTAACATGCCCTCAGAAGTTGAAAGATTTACATCATATTGCTGTTACCATCAGCCTTTACTGTAACATTAGAGCTATCATTATTTCCTTCAAAACGTAGTCGCGTTGGAACACCAGAGCCATCTACCATCAGCAAACCTAGGTAGTCAAACACGATTTTTTTGCATTTCATTCTTCTACAGTGAATGACAATTCCCTCTGATAGCTCTCCCACCGTCTCTTTCAGAAATTATAACTGCGGTAGCCTGCGTGCCCCAGGAGGTGATCTCTGTAAATTGGCAGCTTTGCTTCTCTGTAAATCTTCTGCCAACTTGCAGGTTTCCTGTGGTTCCTCCTTCAGGCTAACAGCTTTGGATTTAAGCGCAGGCACACACGTGCTCATCCCCACTGTGAGGTTATGCAGCTGAATTCAAAAGCTTTGCAACTTTCTTGCTGTGTCATTATGCGTTAAAATGAAAACTGGTGCTCCCTTTTATTCCGCGGTGGGGCTGTTGAGTCAGACGAGGTGTCTGATCATGGCTTCAGTACTGGGGGAAAGGGGCTCTGGTTTTGATCTCACTGTGCTGATGCTGGGCTCCTTAGGAGCAATAAATGTAAATGATGGCCAGGGCAAGTAACTCGTGTGTGATCTGCTCTGTTAGACTGTGTTATACTCGAGCAGTGCCGCTCTGGAGCGTGTGCTTGTGTAGCTTGTCTGTGTATCGCACATGCTGCATTGCCCTTGAGCAAAGCAGGAATAAGAAGCATAGTGCCGTTCTGGATAGATGATTTTGGTTAGTCACAGATCTGTGGTGTACCTTGTTTTTTAACGTGCTTGCCCAAGGCTTTTGTTATGTGCTGCTCTTGCCTCTTTAAGGCAGTTTAGTCGAGGAGATGCTGACCTTACAGTGCACACCTGACAAATACAAAGCAAATGTAGCCAATGCTGACCTGGGTATTTGGTATTAGTCTGCTTCAGAAAAGGACAAGTACTTCAGGGATAAGATTTTCTTTTTTTTTTAGTGCTTCTGAAACATGATGGATTTATGGAGTTGCTGTAAAATTCAGTAGCATGAGTTTATGCAAAGTTGCTGACCTCTACMACGGCTTCAATTCCTTCATAATTTGTGCAAGTGCTGAGGCAGCTCTTGAGTCGCTGCTGCGATGTAGCCAGGCCCAGGGCCCACGTCCTGTTCCAGCTGTTGTTCCCAACACCAGTGGCCCAAGGACTGTGCAGAGCTCAGGATAGAACCACAGCTCTGGAAAGAAAAATAGGCTCGCTTCCTAAACCTGGGAAGCTCTCCTTCACCCCGTTGCTATGGTGACGTCTCCCGTCCCTTGATCGCAGCCCTCTGCTACCTTCCTGCTGCTGCAGCCTTGAAGCAATCGCTCTTTTTTTCTTATTGCTGAGCTGAAACAAGGGGAGAAATTACAGGGAAATGGAAGGGGTGACCGAGAGTGCCCCAGGACAGGTTTATTAGCCCTGGGGACAAGGTTAGAGTAAGAAGAACAAGTTGTTAATTGGAAAGTGCAGCTCTTATTCTGATTAAATAATGCACTGTGTATTTTGGGTGCCAGCGGTAGCGCTGTGGGTGGCTGTGCTCAGCTCTGTGACATCTAGTRAGGTCCCCTCTCCTTTGTCTGTGATGAGAGGAGCTCTTGCCTTCAGCAGGTGGAGAAAGGGCTCCTTTTCTGTTCAAATAAAACTCCCACAGGGTTTTATATGATGGTTTTAGGTCTCTGTAGGCCGAGAAGCAGCCCAGCTGGTCTAGCACGAGCTTTTTGACTGCTCACCTCAGACAGCTCATTCCCTGACATGGCTGCTTTTGCTCATGGCTCTGAAACTGAGGGAGTTTCAGGAATGCAATTGCCTGAGATTTCCCTTCCTGGTATATGGATAGCCACACAGCCCTGCTGAAGGTGAAGGATTTGTTTCAGAAAGGATGGCTAAAGTCTGTACAGATCATTTGAAGGGGCTTCAGATGTGATGCCTRCACTGTCGGTTCCCAGAGACTCCATTTCTTGAAGCAGAGCTCCTGCATTCATTGCAGTCAGTCTGGCCCCTCTCAYCTATGTAAGTGGTGATCTTTGGAGAGTCTCTCTTGATTTTGCTGTAACTAAATTGGTGGTGTGGTGGTTCTCATAACCACATCCTGCAACCTTACAAGCAGTAAGCAGGAGAATTGAGTGACTAATCTGTGCGATACCTTATTCATGTACCAATTGGAGTAGCCATCTGGATGCATCCTTTGCTCTTAGTAGTTGCTCTCCCAAGGATGTCCTTGTGTCTGGTGGTGTGACTCTAGAGCAGTGCTGTCATTTCTCTTGCCCCAARGCATTAGAAGCGTTTTCAGGAGCAGTAATGGTCCGTGGTGAAAGAGTGTGTTTGCTGAAAGAGGGTGTTGCGCTGAGCAAGGCTCCTCAGTGGTGAACTCGGAAGCGCAGGAGCTGCTGGGTGGGCTCAGGATAGGACCCATGAGAGCAGAGCCTGCCCCCAGTTGTATGTAGGTGCTTCCTGTGCGTGGAGTAGCCTGGGATATAAATTTGCTGCCTTGTTGTGCAATATGACAGCAAATGCCAGTGCTGAATTTTTACTCTAAAAGCACAAGATGACAGTTGAACTATTGTGCAGAGTATTAGACCTTTCTATTAGAAAATAAGGCAAGCAGACTGGCAAATTCTTAATATTGATACTAGTTATATAACCCAAATTAATGTATGCTTGCTAGCTGCTATGCCAAATAAGACTATGATCCTCACAGGATAGATCTGTACTTTGGCCTTTGTTGTACTGCTGGCTGGGAATAGGATATTTTTGGTGTGTTGTGAACCTACATGGCTGTGCTACAAAAAAGGGGATGTGTGGGCCTTGTCTTATTTTGATGCTAATATTATCTTGMATAATTACAAAGTCCTATACTGTTTCATATCTTTAATTAGAAACACTGATAATTATCTATTGCAAAGTGGATAATTAAGTACTTCCAACTAAAACTTACTTGTTGGTGATTTGTAGAATGCAAATGAGATCTGTTCTCCCGCTCCCGAAACACGTTTTACCTGTCAGTGCTTGAGACAAGTGCAGTCGTGAGATGCACTGATCTCTTGGCTGTCTTTGATCTGTTTCCTGACAACATGGAAACTGGGGTACTTGGAAAAATCACCCAGCACAGCCTGGTATAATATATCCCAGTGCAGGATCTAATGGAAACACCATGGTCAGAGGGATTTCAGGGAACTGCTCTTGTACCATACTGATGACTTTCTCTTTAGCTTTGGCCTTAGGCTATATTAGGAGATATATATATATCTCCTCCTATGATTTGTTTCTCAGGGTCTCCTACTTACTTATTTTTTTAGATTTCTTCTTTATSAGAGTCTGTATTTAGTCGGTGGCTTCTCTCCCACCAGTCTCGTGGTATCTCTTCATTTCAGAAATATCTCTTGCCTTTCCAGGATGTACTCTGTCCTTCCCTCTGAGACCTGCTTTTTGTGATAGAGAGGGAAGGAGGAACCCAACATGATGAGAATAAGAAATGAATAAGAGATTGTATCATTTATTTCCAGACATGCTTGAGGATGATTTAGAAAAGCAGCATCAGCAGAAGGAAGAGCCTGCACAGATCACAGGCCCTTCATATTGGCCTCTCTTATGACTCATGCTGAGAACCTATAAACTTGAAAGAATGGTAGAGATTTTAATCAAATTCATTCTCTTCTCTCTCTAAGCAAATGAGTTGGTAGTGTTGAGCTTTGAGRAATACTGGATTCTCCTAAACAAGATGCTCTTTGGGTCATGCTTGCTCTAAAGTCTTAAGCTACTGCTAATGTTATATTCAGTCCACTAAATATAGATAATTTTTCTGATATTCAGAAATGAAGAAACAGTAATTAGTAGTGTTTGTGTACAAAAAAATAAAGCTGATTCGTGCAGGGAAAACACAAACTCTGCCTCTCATTTCCATGACACAAAGCAACTGTAAAGCTGTAGCACATCCATATTGCCCTTGTTGCCTCTTGCAGAGAGGAAATGTAGCTTTTAAAGTCTTTTACAACGGGAATATTAAAATCATCAAGAAGTGAATGTGAAGGATCCGGTGGATCTTCATTAGGTACTTTGTTTAATGAAAATACGTTCATCAGACTGGGGCCCATGGGTTGATTTCATGGCCTGTGAGATCTTTTCTCTCCCAAAGATGATGCTCTTTGGTTGTGGATGCTCCCACTTTTCTTCCCAAGGTTGATAAGTCCCTCAAGGAGCCAACATGTCAAGTAAGATTTTTTGGTTTACCAGCAGGTGGCATCAACAGAGCAGTCGGAGTCGTACAGTTGGGCTTTGCTGGGGAAGAAATCAGCTGTCTGGTTTCCTGGGAGTTGGTTTGATCCTTGCTACCATTTTGCTCCCCAGTTCAGTCATTTGCATTGCACATTTTTTGTCTCTCTGCCTCTTTCAAATCTTTTGCCGAATAATTGCCTTCAGTTTCTGTTGTCCACCGCTCAGCATGATTTAATTTTTTTTTCCCTAAATCATATGGCCTTATTATCTTCTCTGAGCAGATGACTGAAGTATATTGCTGTACCTGGCTTGAATAAATTGCTAGGAACAAACTCAAAGGAATAAACAGATTTTGCAAAGTATTGTGGCTGCTCCCAAGGGAGTGTACGTTTGTTTATCTAGKTTTGTTACTCCTTGAAATTCAGTCACTGCAGCTGTGGTCGGCTGGAGGAGGAGATTTGGGATTACAGAAGCTTTGAAAATGAGGGCATTTCCTCTTCCGAAGAGATGTTCTTCTCATGTATYTCCAATTACTATTCACATTCCCTGCATCTCTGTCTGGTATGAAACCCTTTGGTTCCTAAGGCAGCAAATCCTTCACATTTCTGCGCTGATGTGATCTCTCTGGGAACACTCGCATTGACTTTTGTGCAATAGGCGTCTCTGTGCAGGGGTTCCAGCTGGGCAGATGAAGGATTTCCAGTATCCCTCCTCTCCTCGCATCAGCATGTTCATGGTGGTAGCCTTTCAGTTCTTCCCAGCTTTTTGTTGCTAGTCTTAAGTAAAGTGAAATGATAGTTAACTAATATTTAGCCACCTTTGGGACTAGTGACTTGCTTACATCCATTACTGGCCTTGAAGAGCTGGTTTTCTGACCCCATAGCTGACATGCTGTGGAGGCTGGAAGCCTTTGGGTGCCCGTTTAGCTCGGGAGCAGTGTCCARGGCTGTTCACACACTGTGTGCGTGACAAGAAATAACCAGCGTGTATTCAGAAAGCAGCAAGGCCAGAGAAGGGAATTCTAGATAGAATTCACCTATTATTTCGGTTTATTAAATGCAGGCTTTGAAAAGCTCACACTTTTTCAGTGGTATTTGTACATACGTGTATTATTGTGTCTCTGATGGCTAATTAGAATTCTACCTATGTTGTACTTGGCAAGGAAGCAGTGTTTGATCAAGGGAACCCTTGCCAGCTGTGCTGGCAAGAGTGCTTTTCAATAAGATCCCACTTTAAATGCTTTATTAATATTCATTATTTAGTGGTTGCAGTTGGCAACTTGTATTTGCCTAGGAGAGCTCCAGTGAAGCTCCGCAAGGTTCTGCTTGCTGGAGAAGGCAAGAAGATGATTCCGCACTTGCTCAGGTTTGCTGTGTGGTGTCCAAGTGGTAAGTGTATGGTGTGGTGTCCAAGAGTAAGTGGTATTTAGGGCTCAGATTTTGGGAATTTAGGGCTCAATTATGGTGGTGCCAGTTGGGGAGCTGCTCTGGAGAGCTTCACATGTTAAACTAAAATAATTTGGCATGTTGTGGGATGTTGGTCAGTAGGTTAATTGCATTTGGTTAAAATATTTCATATTTCTCTACCTTAGTTTCTAGTAAATGTTTTGAAATCGATTTGAGTCAGATAGAAAAATGAAGCCCATGTGAAAGTCATCTGCCTGGGACTGGGCTCTTGCCATAGTTGAACTCAACTCATCTTAGGGCTGAGAGAATCCAGCCCTGCCAGGAATGAGGCAGACTTCCCACCCTAGGAGGGCAAACCTCACGGGGAGACTTTTGTGAGTCTTTAAGATAGGTTTCTTGCTCGTGTTTGGCCAGAACATGTGTCAGGGCATGACGTGTGGCTCTGTGCTCAGCCCCTTGTCCTGGACATCTCAAAGTGCCTGGAATAGAAATGAGAAAATCAGTAGCCAAGATGGCTCATATTTTCATTAATGTGAAATGCTGCATCTGGTAATGGGTTAGATAGCTGTATGAGGGCCGAGTCTCATATACAGTGAGTAGGAGCAGTGAAAATTAATTTTTATTTCATTACCTTGAATGGTAAGCCCATCTGCCACATAGACTGGTGCTGTAGATGGCTTTTTTTTTTCCTGTAGGGAAGCTAATTAAGCAATTATAGCTTGTGTGTTAGTTAGATGTTCAAAATGTATTGGTGGTAGTGCTTGCCATTCAAATTTCATAATGTAGCAAGCAGCAGAAGGACAGCATGCTGACCCTGCCCTCTCTTTGGGATTTCCATCTCATTCTCTTTTTAATCTAATTTCCTATGATATCGAATGAGGGCTCCTGTTTGTTAAAGGAATGGCAATGATACTTCCAAACGCCAGTAGTGATCAGGGTTACTTTATGCAAGGCCCCATAGGCCGTGTCCCAGAAAACTTGAATTTGATCTCCAAAAGAGAATTTACGGACTTCTTGCATGTTGTGTAATAGATGCAATGTTGGCACATTTCCGGCTTCAGTCAACAAGTCACTGTTTCTGTGTGATGTTTTAAAAATAAAGTCCATTTAGCAGGAATGCTGAGAAATGCCTCCTGTTATCAGTGGCCGTTCCAGTTGGAGTGGGAGTTGCTGCTGGTAGCAAACGTAAGTTGATTGCTGCAAAACCAGGACCCTGGTATCTGGGATCCCATCTGTTCCTGTTGCCACTTGCAAGTCAAACTGAATTTTCACTTATTACTGTACTGCAGTTTTATCACAAACTCACTGTCCTAAAAACATGAGAATTAAATAGTATGTGGCATTTGCAAAGAAGGGGTTTAGTAACAGCTCAACTGTGGTTCACAATTACAAGTGGAGGAGTGGGCTAGATCTCTCAGCTCTACCACAGTTTCCAGTTTTAGATATTGCTAATTTTAATGAGTTTTAATAYGTAAGAAATGAAATCATTTTGCCAAAGAATTTGAGGATAAAAAGATGATTGAATTGAGTGTTTGAATCTGTTGCCTTGTATAATGGTCAGATGAGGAAAGCAGAGCATGCCAAAGCTGACAGTTTGGCCAGTCTTGCCCTAGGTCACTGCCCATCCATGAGCTGGGTCGCAGGATGTGCTGCGAGGGGGAGCACCTTGAATCCCTCTGGGCCCATAGGATGGAGAAGCTTAGACCACTTAACCTAAAACTGGTGTCGCTTTGGCACAGCCCTCGGTGCAGTTGCTTGTTTGTAAGATCATGGTAGACCTGGTGTTAGCTGTGCTCATACCTGCCTCGGACACAACGTATGTCTCTTGGGGTGTCTCATGCATTTGGGAGCAAATCTGCTGCAGATTTTGTTCAAGAAGAACAGTTTTGTACCTTGATCTCTTTATCCTGTGAGAACAGTTACATTGATAATAAAGGTTTTTTGAGGAGGAAAATGAATAATAATTTTGTCACTATTTATGTGATAGCTGGTCCCAGTAAAACCGTCAGCAAAGTTGCATTCAGAACAGAAGTCATTGATATTTTAATTCTTTTATTTTTTGATTCAGCGCTCTTTTCACTTGAGATAATTCAGCCTCTCCTGCCAGGAAGGATTCTCCAGAACCCTTGGATCCTCTTTTCTCTGTACTCTTAGAGCTCTGTTTTCTGTGTTACGATGTTCTCTTTCTGGCTAAGATCCTCTTTGATTCCTCCTGAAGGATCCTTCCAAGAAAGCATAGGCGAGAGCAAAACTGCTTATTTTACTGACAATCGCAAAAAAGAAAATCTCTTCAGTAATTCTTCACTTTCCAAACTTTTTTTAAGACTGTGAGAAATGTAGATAGTCATCTTTTCAGTTGAGGAACTTGAGGACATGTTAATGGGGTCAGAAATGCTGCTATTACCTAAGTGTTTTGTTTTCACTTGTTTGTTTCATGTTTTATGAGGGGGTTTAGATGAGGCTCTCTGAAGTTTTAAGAACTTTAAGCTGATAGGAAAAAGATTTTTTTTTTCCTAGATAACCTAAAATGAAGCTGCCTGCTTATTTATTCTGTTTGTGAATGCCTTGAGAACAGGACAAAGAATTACTCCCAAAAGGGCATTTTCATACCATGTTCTGTGCTGCAAAAGGCCTCACATTACATCTCTCTGGGCCAGTTTGGAAGGTGGCTGGTGGGATGTCTCATCATTCATTGCAGTTTCCCAGTATGAGTTTAGTCATCTCCCTCCATCTGTAACCACCCATCTGAGCAATGAAGTCAGGAGTGAATCAAAGCCTTCACACTCACTGACAGTTTTCCTGCTAGTTGAAAATGCAGTATTAGTGCTATTAGTGCTAACTATCGCTGCCTTGTGGATTTACTTCCTCCTTCCCAGGCAGCCCGGCCCATGCTTGTCATGCTGGGGGAACAAGATCTCCTAAAGATCTTTTTTGTTGCCCTGCTGCTTAGTGCTTTGTACGGAACTTCATCGTGTTGGGCATGTATAGTAGAGGTCTTGCTTCACTGAAAGTCAGGAAGGAAATAAGAGAGGCTGATCTGGGGCAGCTGATGGGTTTCTGGGGTGAATTACACTGAAAAAGGAGTGAGAAGCAGATTGACTAGAGTGGGGACAGTGTTTGAAGAAGCTGAGGCTTCCGCTTCACCAGCTGAAACGCTGGCCAGGTCTTGCCTGTCATCTTCCAGGTGCCAAGCAGCTGTCAATGCGTTGGTAACGTGAGAGCAGCTTTTGTGTGATGGCGACAGGGCTGCRTGGGGGACCAGGCTGCACATGGGGTCAGCCGAGCTGGCAGCTTGTGGCTCGCTGAGGGCTGGTAGGAGCAGCCCAGGCATGAGGGTGAAGCCCACGCCACTGGGCCACGTTGCAAGCCAGCTTGGGTCTATCTACACAAGGTGTGAACCTGCCTTGGACTGCACAGCAGACCGGTTGACGTGGACATCCAGCTCTTACCTTCTCTCTTGTTTCTGTTTTTGTCTTGCTTTGCTCTTCTAAGAATTCAGAAAATGCCTTCAAGGTATGTTCCCCAGCATAAGCCACCACCTGAAAAATGTTTGAAGATTAATATTTAACTGTCTGCACCAAGTGCCTGAAGTCACRCCATAAATCAGTTGAGGGATCTCAAATCTGTAGATTCACCCAAGTCTGGACTCCTGTGTGCAGCTCACAAGACTAGGGCAGAGATGCAGAAAGTTCCACAGTTATCAGAATCTCAAGCGTAAAGCGTAAACAAATGCATCTCTAAGAAGGAAGACTTGTAGTAAAACCAGAACCATTATTATATAATACAGCTCCTGCATTCCTATCAGTCATTATTATATAATACAGCTCCTGCATCCTATCAGTGACTGACTTCAGGGTCTTTTATATGTGTATTTTTAAACGTTGCTACTGAGGCCTGCTGCTTCTGCCCCAACATTGAGTACATCCTTGGTTCTTCACCAATAAGAAGCATGAGGAGAGAGTATTGGAAAGTTCCTATCTTTGTGTGTTTCCAAAATCAGCAAAGCACCGAGGGCTAGAAAAGCTTGTGTGAAATCCAAGTTGCACCAGGTGTTATTACTGGTCTCTATATATTTCTTGTTCTTTTTCTTTTTCTTCCTTCAGAGCATACCAGCTTAACTCTTTGGCTCCAAGCTCCTTCTTGTCCTTCCTTCATGGCAGAAGAAGGCAGTCGGGATGGTAGTTTTAGCGCAGTGCCTGTACAGTGCCAAGTGTGGTAGAACTCTGCCCCTTGGCACGGGCTAGAGTTGCCTGTGTACTCCTGACTTGGGGAGGACTTTGTGTCCTCAACTTCTGCTAATTTTATATGTATATGCTTAACTGATGCCTGGGTGGCACAGTGGCTGTGTGTTAATGGCCTGAGTGTGTCTATGGTCATTTCTGGCTGTCTGTGCTAAGGAAATATTCCTGTGGCCAGCTGCTCATACAGAGCAGTAAGGAAGAAGGGCAAAGCACCTAGATCRGCCACTATGGATGCCTGTAAGACACCTGTGCTGGGGCTCGAGTGCAGGGTGGAATCTGCGAAACACAGGGAGCTGGTGTAAAAAGGGACCGTGCAGGGAAGAACTTGGCATTGCAGTGCACACTCTCTGATTTTGGGGTCGTTACAAGCATAAAACAATCCTTTACTGTTTAATGAAACTTGTTACTTTTTTTTTTGGACAAACTGACAATTTTTAGGAGCATATAATAGGTCTCTGCTCTTCTGCATAAAGCCTAAGCAGTGTGTGATTATGCAGGACTGCAGTTGAGGTTATTAGGAGCTRTGCATGCATATCCAAGAGCAAAATATCTCCCTAAAAGATTAAATGCGGTAATGGACGAATGTCTTGGAGTTTAATTGAAGTTTGGGACTAAGAAGAAGTATGAAAAGTTTAGTAATRTCTTCATTATAACAATATCTTAGAATTAATATTTTTTGGCTTCAGATCTGGTAWTTTTTAATCAGATCATCCACAGAGATGGAGACTGTAGCTCTTTGTCTCATACTTTTCTTTGTCTCTTTTCAGCAACATTTTCTGAACGTGCTGTAACATGGCTGATGTATTAAGCAGCATATTCCAAAAATGATTAGTCTTGGCAACAAATATTTATTCAATATTGACGCATTCCTGTGATATTGGAATGAAATTAAATCATTGGCATAAGTGCAAGAGGGAAAGTTCCAGATTTTAATTTCTGTAGCAGTTTAGAGGGTATAATCTCTCAAATGGGGTATCACTCTGCTGTTGCAGTCCCTCCTGCTCTGGAAAGCATGAACAGAGAGTAATTTTGTGAGGAGACACATGTTTCAAAGAACAAAGACACTGGTTATCAGGAGAGTGTCTCTAAGTTCGCTCTTAAGCGAACTTAAGATTATTGCTAGAACCCAAGAGAGTTAAGTGGATCAGCAGAATGCACGTTSTAAGTCCAGGTTAGTAAATAATAAATCAGCTTTTTCCACAGCCTCACGCATAAGAAGGGTTAAAGGGTGTATCCTTGGCTCAGGTTCTTGGCAGCAAGGAATCCGAGGTTGAATGGATGAGGAATGAAGTCTCCTTGTATGGAAGGCTCCTATATCATGTGTGAATGGATGAGGAATAAAGTCTCCTTGTATTGAAGGCTCCTATCTCAGGTGCRTGTCCTCTGCGCCTTGCCCATACACACATCCCCTCTGCCTGTGCGGCTCTGTCTCTGCGTCCCCTCGTCAGCTCTCACCTGGTGTTCCAGCCCCGCAGGAAACAGTCGGAAGAATGGATAGTGATCCAGCACGATGGACAGGATGTCGTTTGCCGTGACGTCTATCTTGGCAATCATTACGTCCCTGCGGCTTTCATATTGCTCTGCCAGTTTATCCCAGATTGGCAGGAGTYTTGTGCAGGCGTGGGACCAGGGGGCATCTGCGATTTAAAACCAGAACACACAATCTGGCAGAAGAGCATATTGCTGTGCAATTACTGGGACCCATTTAGCCCAAGAAAATTCATGGGGTTTTAGATTTCAGCTGTGGCCGGTCTTTACTTGAAACCATTGAACCTTCCAGAGTTTCATGCCCTAACCCAGCTCTCCGTGGTGATCAGCAGCCTCTTCCCTGGCGTCGCGGGTAGCAGCACTGCCGTAGCCCTGCCCAGCCTGTCTTTGCAGGGCTGAACACACAGCCCTTGGCAAGGGATTTTGCTAGAGACCAGTGCCCTACAGCCCAAATGAAAGTCCTTGAGTCAGGGCAGAACAGCTAGTTGTCTATTTTCATGCTGCATGTTTTTCTGTGCTGAAGTAACTAAGGCCAARGCTGCTACTGCTGCTACTGTCTGCTATGGAAAAGGGCAGTGGTTTGTTGCTGGGAAGGGGCAAATGATATTGCATTGCAGATAGAGGGAGAGAGGAGGAGTTATTTGCTAAACTCCTCTTTGCTCCTCTTTGGCGTTTAGTCCTAGAGTGCTGTAGCCATACAACACGTGTACGCTGCCTTGGAAGCAGCCTGACTCAGTCTGTACAGCATGTTGTAATGTCCCTTTGTACAGCATGAAATTCTAATTTCACATYGTCTCTCAACATTGAGATTTGATATTATCTTGGCAAATATTTACTTGGGGATCTACTGTTATTCAGTGCAATCTTAAGTCAGCAGAAGCACAATAGTGTTTCCATTGATACAACACAGGCCTTTTCTTTATTGCTTTCCTTAACAAAAAATCATTAGGTTGGACTTCTGTAAAGTACAAGRTTTAGTTTGGTGTGGAAGGTTGGGCTTTCTTTTTTCACATTCAGATGATCACATTGAAGCAATTTAGTATCTGAATACACTAAAGACCCTTACAGAACATTACAAACACGGTCATGGTCTCGTTGAAGACAATCCTGTTGAAATTCTTCCCAACAAGGACTTTGACAGGCAACTTGTCCCAGTCTTCTGGAATTTCCTCACTAGAGAGATGTAGCTAATCAGAAACAGAAACACAGCTGTGAAAGTGAAGGGAGCAGTGAGAAACAACTCCTGGTTAATGTGGGGCTGATCAGATATTTCTCTAACTGAAGCCCATCATTGCTTTGACTATCTCTATCTTTGCTTTTACGTCTGCAGTGCAACAGAAGAAAGAGCATATTCCCCGTGGGAGCTTGTCTGGGAGCGGGAGCTCACGCAGCTCCTGTTGGAGAAGAGATGGAGACATCCCCAACTCTTCTCCCCTCCTCCTCTCCCTTGGCCAAAGTCAGGATCTACTGCTTGGACTTCCTGGATGCCACCTGCTATCAGGTTGAGCACTYCTGCTTGTTATGGAAACTAAAGTAAATCACGCTGAGAAGCACTGATTAAGCAACACATTTTCATATAGTTTTCACATRGGAATAGAGGGTGACACCTAATTATGACAATAAATGCTGTATTTTCAATAGGAAATAATACCCCCTGTTAAAATTGACTCAATGACAAGAAGTGCTAGGAATCACGAAGTTAAGTTTGATCTCATTTGCAACAAATGCCAAATCTTTTTCAAGTTTGAAACTGTCAGTTTTCTATATTACTGGACCTTTCTGCAGCCTCAGAACCATTTGAGATCAGTCATGAATCTTCATCTCTCCCAGCTGGGAAGGAGAAGTAGTATCTCCATTGTATGATCGGAAAGATTGAGGCACGGAGAAATTTTAAGCCGGTAAAATATGGCAGCTGAAATCAGCTAAAATATTTGGCCATAAATGATTATTCTGAATTTGCATGCAGGGACTGGGAAACTTTGTAGTCCAACTTTGTAGTTGGTCTGTCAGCAAGTGAAGATGAATATATTAATGCAAGTGTAAATTCTTAGACTGATGATAAGAACAACAGTGTTTTTGTAATTTAAGGGATGCTTCAGCTTTTCAGGTTTGCTAGTATTTTAACTGGTATGAAGATACACCTCATTAATAATGGACATACCTTTGCTGTTCCATCTAGGTAGCTCTGGCAAAAATGTCTTAAGTTCTCCACAGTCACCTCATCTGCAGGCATTTTATATTTTGCATCACTTGTCAAATTGAGGATTCTCACTGCAGGAACATCAGCTTGAGTGATGCGAAAATACTCAAAAACTCGTCCGTTCCTTGTTTCATTAGTATCCACAAAGACAAACATTATCTGGTAATAAAGAAGCAATTGAACATCCGCTTCAGTCCTTCAGTCCTTTAGAACAAGGCATCATGCTTGGAGCTTAACGATGCTTGGGCTTGAGCCTCAAATGGAAGAAATCCTGRGGAGCCAGTTTTGGGTGTGAGCCCAACCAGCAGCTTTGTGGACTTTTATTGCACCTTGGTCCCAGCTCATAACAAACGCTAAAGCGAGTGAAAGGGATGGAGTCGGTTTCCCTCTGCGCTTTCACATTGCTTTGCTATCTTCTATTAAATTAATTTTGCTAAGACATCTAAATTACCCTGCAAAACTTTTATTGCCTGCAATAGTAGAACTTAGCAGAACAAAAGAATTGAAATGCTTCTAATACAGATATCTTTACAAATACTAAAGCTGAGTGGTCTGTTATAAGATGAATTAGCATTCTGCAGCCCTTGGTGTTCCTGGAGCAGGAGTAGCCCCATAATGACTGAAGATGGAAGCTGAAGTATCTCTGTGAGTGACCACCTGTGCCAGGCCATGGGTGTGGATACACCTCTGTGCTGTGGGCAGAAGGCTATCACAGGTCTCTTCAGGTTTTGTAACTGGTTTCAGCTCTTAATTTGGGCAGTGGTTGCACTGAGATCCTCATGGCATCTCCTGGTGATTACAGAAATTCTCAGAACTTTGCTAAAAATGTCTGTGATTGGAAGTTGATCCTGGAAAGTCATGTATGTAAAATAAGGAGCAGCTAGAATTAGTTTTTTGTTTTGTTTTTGATCTTTATGTTTTAAAGAGACATCTTGCAGTGAAGTTTATTTTTTGAATTTTCCGTATCCTTTGCTAAAGATTATTTTTAAATGGTTTGGTAGTGTTAGAGACAGACTGACAGCAATGTGCGTTTACCAGCTGTCCTGCTAAGTGTTTTGCAGTTGATAGTTTGGCAGTTGGTATTTGCAAAGCAAGGCTCTGCGCTACAAACCTTTCCTCTAAATTCCGCAGCAGCAGACTTGTAGTCCTCGTAAGTCGTGTCGAACGCTTGYGAGCTCTTTGGGGCAAACAGCAGGATGTGACTTTCAACAGGGACATCAAAAATCTTCACAGATGTCTGGGAAACAAAAGAGGCAACATCTGCTCCGCTCTTTGTGAGCGCAGCAGTCAACCAGATGCTCAGAGCATCACTGTCATTCACTTCTGGTATGGCAAATTTTCCTTTTCAAGACCGAGGTAGTTCCCAATCATTTCCATAACCCTTAGTTTTTTTTTGCATTGTTTAAAGAAGATAAAGTGAGAAAAATCAGCAGCCGCTGAATGTTTGCTCTGTTCCAGGAAAAAAAAAATCATCATTATTCGTAGATTTTAAAGTTCGAAGGGACCATTCTAGTTGACCTCCTGTGTAACACGTGCTGAAGAATTAATACTAAAGATGTGCTGAATGTAAATGGTGGTTTTATGTTGAGAGGCCCTGCAGCAGTAACCAGAGCGGGTGGGGGGCACTGGCTTCACTCGCTGTGTGGCATCAGCAGCCCACATCTCCTTCCCTGCACAGACCTGTCTTTTCTGTCATCCTCCTCCATGATCAGAGGCTATGGGGAAGTAGCAAGGAGCCACATCCACGTTTTTCCTCTTCTGGCTGCATTACCAGTGGTTACTGACAATTGTGCCCTTCCTTATCTTGGCCCAAGGGACAAAGACCAGGGTTGCTGTGTGGTAGTGGAAGGGTTGGAGCCAGGTAGGGTCGGACCTTCCAACCCCCATCTCTGTTTTGCAGCAGCAGCCTGAGCCCTCAGTGGGCTTTGCAGGTTCTTTATTTTTGAGATCTTGTGCTCCTCTGCTGAAGGGTCATTGCTCTGAGGTAATGGCTCTTAGTATAAGCAGGAGGCAGGATCACCCTCTTCTTCCCCTGAATTCTATTAAGGTTTTTTATTTGGCTATTTTTTTGTTCATTTCCTATCACCTCCTTCATTTCTTCTGTAATTAATTCTCCTTTCTGTTATAAAGGTGCAATTGAAAGTTTGTAGCAAAGGGAAAATAGCATATAAAATATGATATGTGTTAACCAATTCTGTTCCAGATCCTGACTTGCCAAGGTGCATATACATGCAGATATAGGTACACACTGCCTATAGCAGTCTTGTAGCCTACAAACAAGAAATCAAGAGGACTTTCTCATAGATTCATTTATGAAATGTGGCTTTTGTTAACAAAGTGAAACAAACGTACCTCAAGATTATATTCAGTGACTAAATCCAAGGTAAAGGTTTTGATTAATCTTGTTAGATCCAGTTTGTTTGGGCTGCTGTCCTCAAGCACTTCGTTATGCACAGGCTTTCCCTAGGATAAAGAGTAAAGTTTTGCAAGTTTGTAGTTTTATCAACAGTAGGAGCAAACATAGTCTTTACTCTAAGGTGTTGTTATTCTCTGATTTGCTTTTTTATGATCTTCACCAAGTTCTGTCTCTTGTAAAATAAATGTCACAGCTAGGTCACAGAACAAGATTATAGCTAAAATTCAATATATAGCTGACTTTCAATCTGCTTAGTAATCTTAACATCCTGAAAGATCTCTTCTCTGCCTAGATATACTATCTATGACATGTCCTGAGTCTTCGCTCAGGATGTCCTTGGTCTGACCGCTTTTGTTGCCTAAGTTTGGGTGCTACTTCTGACTGGTTTTGTTCTTATTGTTGGGCTGTTTTGACATGACTTGGAAGAAAAGAAGATTCCTGACCAGAAAGAGGCACCAAGGGAAAGAGGTGAAAATCCGCACAGCTTCCTGAACCTAGTAGCACCTATATATAACTGGTACGTTATATAGTCAAGCTGTTTTATCCAGATTCCTAAATGTAAATTGGAAACCTGAGTGTGGGCAGCCAGATTTGAAAGTATCAGTTCTCTTATGGCTGCTTTTTATCCCACTCTTGTCTGTAAATACAGTATTTATTATGGTAAACTGAGTGATTTGCAACTAGGGAATTATTTAACGTGAAAAATTGCAGCAATCTTAAGCTGCTGTTGCACTTAGCGCTCCTACCTTCTTGAACACAACCAGAGTGCTCTTCTGGATGGCGTAGCTGGCGCAGACWTCCTCGCTGGTGGTCATCCCAAAAGGCATCTCCGGCACCTCTTTGGCTGTCTCACAGAAAACATCCACACTGTCGCCATGAAGTTCCTAGTCCCAGAAACAGTGTTTTAGAAAGACCAGTGTCCTTCACCCTGCTAGGATGTGAGGGAGCGAGTGGCACAGTGAGGCAGCCCCTAAAGGCTTTGCAAGGTCCTGAGCAGAGTATAAAGTGTCTGTAGTTTTTCATGATTGCCTTCAAGGGGAGATCCTCAGCTCAGAGCAGGCAGGAGGAAAGCTGTGCCAGCCCTAGCACGTTCTCCCTTCCAGCTGGTGCCTGCTGGGCCAAGGCAGCAGAGGTTCTGCATGGTCCCAGCCTGCTCCCTCCCCTGATCTCCTCTGCCTTGCACTTCCCCAGAGTTTCTGCGCTCCGTGCAGGTATCTGCAGCTGGGGATGGACCCCGGCAGCAGCTGCTCCCCGCTGTGGCCAGGCAGCACCAGAGCAGGGCACTGATACCGGGGCAGGATGCGATGGATGAGGGGGATCTGCCTGTAAGGGCACCCAACTGATGCGTGTAACACTCRGAGTGCTCCCTGGGGCATGCACCTCTGCTCTCACATCTGCCAAGTGCTCGCTCTGCTGTCTGCCCTCRAACAAAATGAAAATAAGCATGATGAAAGGCAGCAGCTCTTCCAGATTTGATTTAATCAGGCTATTATTTCATGCTAAATGAATAGTAATTTATATGCTGAGACCTCCCAAAACATTCTGGCACTTGTTTTTTGAGAGGCTGTGGCTAATAGGAGGCCAAATTCAAGGTTGTATTTACTTGAATCGTGTCTTGTTGGTTTCTGCCCATTAGTTGCTGGTGTGACCTCGCTCACGGTCACTTCAGCCCCCAGAGGAAATCAGAGTCCCACCGGTCACCTCTGCAGGCACTACCTGCTGTCAGCTCGGGTCAGAGAGCTCTCCAGCTTCACTGAGGGCTTCACAGTCCAGCCCAGGACTGGGAACCTGCCTTCCTACCCAAGCTGCTGCAGGCAGGCTCAGCATTTTCACCATTTGCCCTGTTACACTGCATGTGTTCACCAGCTCCATTACTCTGGAGCAATTTGCTAGTGAATCCTGTTTTCCGTAAAACCTGGACTCTTGCCTGTAGCCAGGRTATATGGGATCTTATCAGTTCAACTACAAGCCAGACATTGTGACAGAAGCTAGGCAGAAAGATACCAGATTCTTCCTCAGTTTAGAAAAACCATTGATAGAGTGTTTCAGATTTTAAAGGTTTCAAGGACCTTCAAGGGAATCATTTCTGTTTTACAGGCTTCTGCCTGCGTGCCATGACAGCTAGTATTTACTCTGTGCCGTTTGACTTTTGCTCTATATCATCAGCCCCAAATCCCTAGAATCTTATTCTCCTCTGGAAATCAGTGGGAGTTTGCCTGAGAAGGAGCGGCATGAGGATCAGACACAATATATTTTGTTATGATTTCCTATCCATGCAGATCTCTTAGCTGGCGAGACAGCAAAAAACACAGTTTGCATCATATTTATGAGATTCTGTTCCAGCTCCCCTTCCTTTCTCTTAAGCTTTTTAAATCATCAAGTGAAAAGAGGAAGAAAGGCACTCAACATATTAGATAATATTTACTGCTTTTTTATGGCACTAAGCAGGAAGGTACCATTGCTTCACCAGAACACCCTGCAACTGTTCATGCCTACAGTTTCTGTCTTTGAATAGAAATTAGCCAACCTAGATTTTGGGGTGAGGTTGTTCTCTGGGCAAGGATCACARTCTTTTGCCCGTGGAGAGCTCAATAACAATGTATTTGTCAGAGCAGCAAGGAAGTAAGTCTCTTGAAAGGAAAGGATGGAATAAACTTAGGGTAGGCAAGTCTATAGCTCTGCCCTATTCCCAACAGATCCCAAATTTGAGGTGGTTTGGCAGGAACCTTTCCAATGAGGACACAGGAGTTTGTTCTGACCAGGGCACTGGAAACGCTGCTGACAAGAGGGTAGAAGGTGTCTGGGCCTGGGTACCTGTTYGTGAAAAGTGCAACAGAGTGAGGTGAGAGGTTCTCACCTCTGCCTGGGCTGCTTATCTGCAAGTGCCAAAATGTAGATACAAATAATTGTATCTAATGAAATGTTTTTTTAAAAAAAGATAGATGGCCTAGTTTTGTAGGCTAACTCTAGGTCTTCGGTGTATTTGGGTTTTGATAGCAGTAGCAAACAGTATATCCCAAAATCAGAAATTAAATCAACCATTTGAGTTCCATCCTGTGAATTACCTTAAAAAAGCCAATCACTGCCAAGTCTTCAGTGTTTATCATGACTTCAGCTTGGGCAGTAGAGTTGATTAGCACAGTGCTAGGTCCTGTTCTTCTTTTCACCCACGTAATAAAGGTGGAGGCCTCTCTGACTCCTTTGGAAGGAGAAAGGAGTTAAAACAATCATCAAAATCRCATACAGATTTCTAAGCAATCAGTGCAGAAGCAGTGGAGGGGCAGGAGGATGCTGAGTGCAAACTGGCTTGGACTCCTGAGAGCAGAGGTCTCAGTTCATTCAAGGTGGACTTGGGCATCCACATTCATACTGAGGTCCTAACCACCATCTAGTCACCATTCTTCTGATGCTAGAAAATCATTGATGGATCAGCACCGTGTTTTGGGATCTTTACATATTACAGTATTTTTAATAATTCGGTGGAAAATAGAAAGAAACTTGGACAAGTAGAAAACCAGTTCTTTCAGATTCCGTGTGTCCCACAAGCGAATCCAAGRCACAATAAGGCATAAAGATCTACTGACCTGATGTTTAATCCAAAATGACTTCAGACCAATCGCAGAGTTTATTGAACTGTCTATTCAATTAAATTAGGTGTCAAAACYGTTTCTTTGCTGCTGCAGAAGGGATCTGATAGGTACTGAGACGTTAAATTCCTCTAGTGTTGCAGCCTCACGTTTTAGTTTAGATATGAGAATTGAAGCTGAAAACTGTCAAAGATGTCCTTTAATTCTTGTTTATTTTTTCCRTCTTTTGGGTCCCAAATTACAGCTGCCAGTTTTACTGAGTTTACAGTTGGTCTTTTGTATTTGGCAGATTTTCTTCAAGCTTGCAGGAGGGATAGGACTCTGGGATTTCTTTAAAATGGCTTATAGCTATGGTGTTTTCAGATCATTTGGTCACATGAATTGATGCTCAACAGCTGAAAATCTCAGCCTTAAGGTAGCCCTTTCATTTCTGTGTTTATGACATCTTTGTTCAAGTAGAGCAGGAGTCCAGCAAAGGGTTACAAAAATTGTATATGAAAATGTATGTGCCTGTATGCCACGCAGTGCTGGAGTCAAGATGTGCAGTACAGGTGGGTTATCAAAGATACAAGTCCTGATGCTGTGCAATTTAGCAATATGACAAGATCAGGACTGAGTCACACTAATTTATTTTACTGCTGTCATGTCATTTTGCAGCAGCCTTCACTGCAACTGGTTCAAAAGACATTTTATTGCGGCCAAGTAGGCGGCATCTGCTGAGCAATGGGTAGGCTGCACAGTCAAGCACAGAGCAGTATCTAGTGGCCAAACAGTGTTTGACTTCTGCTGCTTAAATGGAGAATCGACTCTTGGAACTTACATGTCAGCAGTAAAACCCCTCAGCACATATTTGCTTAATTCTTCTACTGAATTACTTTAAACAGCCTGTAGTTAAGATTTCAGGGGCCAAATTCAGACCTTGGAGGTATAAGTGATGATTTTTACAAAGCCTAGGATTTGGCATTAGTGTTATATGTCCATGCCAGGACAACCATTTAGAATGATCCATCAAATATTTGAGTGGATTTCTTAATTTAAGCAATGTCTAATGTTTCTTTTATACTGATATTTAAAGGTTTTGTATAACTCACAGAGTGATTACTCTGCATTTTCAGTTTCCAGGTCTGGATGGTTTCAAAATTATGCTTGATAGGTGAAATTTTATCTTGCACATATTAATTTACTAGTGAACAAAAAAAGAGTGAAGCCATTACTGGTGATGCTGTGCTCTGGACACTAAGTACTGTCTTGGGCAAATCATAGAACAGAAAAGAGTTTCTTTACTTCTTACACCTTGTTAATGTGTCCATTAAATGTCAGTTTTCTGCTGAAATATGACTGGGAGCATGCTGTGTTATAGGACTCTGCATGCACTGTTTCTCACAAGCATATCTGTCAAGTTTACCCGTCTAAAAGATGTTCTTGTCAGCCCTATAGATTTAATCAGAGGTTCAAACTGGGTGCCTTTCGTTCACATGTATCAGCACTTCTAATAAATGGTCAACAGGGCAAATCAGGCCTTCAGTGGCGCTGGTACAGCAGCTGTGCTTTGCATAAATCTAGGTAGGACCTTGATGAGAAATTCAKTAGCCGATATGCCAGGAGAAGTTGCTAGAATGCTTTAGATGAGCTTGCAGCAGCAGCAGCCACAGGGAACTCAGCAGTTAGCAAAATCAGAGCCGTCTTTGTGGTGTTCAGGCTCAGGAGTCAAACTTGAGTTTTTGTGAAGGGTGTTGCATGAAACTTGTGAGCCAACTCTGTGTAGATACCATGAACAGATACTTGCCCAAGTAGCCGTTTCTGGGCAACTCAGTAAAAGTTCTTCATTAGGGAGAGAGAGGGAGAGGGAGAGACCTTACATGTACAAATTTTCAGTGAGAGAAAAGCTCTGGATTTCACGAATTGTTCAGGTTAGCTATATTCCATTATTGTGGTCTTTGCCTATTTTTTTTTTCTGAGTCACATATGAGCTCCATTTGATGGCTAATTGCAAAATTCTTTAGTTTAGAAATGTAACCTGCACACTAGGGACGCCCTGTCTTCCAAATTCATTGCTACAGTACAGAACGTTTCTCCTGTCGACTTCTGTAGAGACGCTATCCATGCAGTTGCAGTGAGCTAATAAAAGTATTTGTGTTTATTTGAGCAAATGGTGCTGAAGCCTCTCACTGGAGTACTTCTGTGTGCTCGGTGGAATTATGTCAGCAATGAATTTGGTCAACTGTGTGAATTACACATAGGGAAGCATATTCAGCGATAAACTTGGAAGGTGAATTCCAATCCAACTTCTTTTAAGAATACAAGAGAAATCATACGTTTAATGTCATGCACAAAATYAGTTTGGCAGCTTGCGTATTCCTTGTCTGAGCRTTTACCTGTTGCCTGTGAGCAGTACAAGAAGTTCATACTCTCTGTAATTATATGTCCCCATCAGTGCACAAGACAGTTTACCTTTGCAGTCAATGGGGTCTTTCCTGCTGCCATCCACAAAAAGCTTCACAGTAGGAAATTGCTGGATATTAAATTCTTTTCTCAAATCGTGTTGGTCTGTGACATCGATTTTGCCAAATTGAATTCTTGGAGCTTCTTTTCTAAGTTGTTGGGCAGCCTTAGTAAATTCGTCGGACAAATTCTGAGATAGTTGAGATAAAGAAACATCTGAAAAGGGTCAACCAAGAGAGAATGGGTTAGAAAGTCTGCAATGTGGAGTTTGCTAGTGGAAATTGTGTCAGGTAATAGCTAGAAGGGTTGAGTAAGTTTATGACTCTGATATAACTGAGAAACTATCCTTACTTTTTACTTCTTTATATTGATTGACTGATATTCTTAAGATCTGTTTTCCTCTGAAATATTTTAATTCCAAATAGTTTGTTTTAAKAATGATCTCTCACTCCAGAATTCCGTGAAGGGGCAGAGTTGCAGGAATGAAGCACAACTTGCGTGCTTAGATGTTCAGAGTTAACATTTGTGGACCCAGTCCTGCTCCTGGTTTGAARCTGGGAGAAGGGGATGCCTCCTTCTCCAAAATGTAATGACTGCCCTTGGAGATGAGGAGAAATCCAAGCACGATTAAACCTGGTAATTATCAAATGGAAACGAGGGCAGACACACTGAGGTGGTGGAACACCCTCCTTCATACACTGCTGCACTCTGCCGCAGCTGGCAGGGGCCTTTAAAATGCTATCAGCTTTAGTAATGGTCTTGTATTTAATAATAGGAAAMTGTCTTAATTGTTAGTAGTTTTATTTTGCTTGTAAATAAGTGGAGGATAATTTACAGCATTTTTTTTYYYYYYTTTTTTTTTCCCCCCTAGATAGCGTTTTTGACCCTTCTCTTGCAACCAGCATTAAATTCACTAGCCCTTTGCCTCACTGCAGTTTTGTGAGGTGGCCTTTGCAAAACAGACACAAACCTCCCAAGAAACATTTTGTCAGCTGATGGAGAGAGTTTGAGATGAAATAAATTATCCAGCATCTGAGAACATCTCGAATCCCTTGCCTCAGGTATGGGGAAAAAAGAGCCATGGAACTACAGAGTTAAAAATGACTTTGAGTATCCTCTTGAATTTTCACTGTTTGTTTGTTTGTTCGTTTTCCTTTTTTTTTCCTTTTTTTTTTTTTTTTTGATAAAAATTGATCTGCAACCAATCAATAAAAAAAAACAATCTTGGCAGGGGGAGAAGGTCCTGCCTCAGGTGCCATTTCTGTAGCCACAGACAGAGAGTACTGGCATGTTGCCTTTGTAAGGGGAAGCCCCACACTGAAGAATTATGGTTGTGCTTTTCACCATCTCTCTTGATTTCTGAAATTTCTCTTATTTTAGACACTGCTGCGTGAACACCTCCCTCTAATGATCATGCAGAGCAAATCTTAGATGCACCCTCATTCCGCAAAAGAGAGATGGGGTGGGAGGGCTGACACATTTTCTGCTTCCTGGTGTGTGGGAAAGCTTGCATATCTGAAGATTTAAACACCCTTTTTATATTCTGCCCGTGTCATATGTCAGCAACTCAAATTTTGTCAGTTTTCAACCAGAGAACATGACATAATACGAAATCACATACACATTCAAAGTAAAGCCTGATGAGCTGAAATACAGATTTTTGATCAAGCTGTCAAAACTAGTAGTTTTTATAGCTCAAACTACTAGTACTCTTGTTCTAGGCAGTGTAAAACAGCTGTGAGAAACAAGTCCTGCCTGCTGCTCTGAGGAACTTTGAGCTTGACTGCACAAAGATCGAGATCCAGGCACTATCGTCAGATATCATTACCTTGACCTTAGACACCCAGTCAGAGTCGCAGTGTATTTTATTTAAAGTCACGTTGAATAAATGTGTGAAAGCAGGAAAAGAATCAGAAATCTTACAGTTTAGGGGACTGTTTCTTTAGAACTTACTAATAAGCTGCATAAGCTACTGCTATTTTTTCATAGTGCAACTTACTAAACTAAAATACATTGAAATATGKGAAGGGATGACTTTTGCTAATACATAAATGTGTTTTAACAGCCCTGAAGTGTTCTTCATGAAGCATTCTTCATGTACACAAAAGTACAACGAGATAGTTTTTTGCTGCTGGCCTCCATATTCATCCTGCAGCCTGTGTTGTTGGGCTAGTGATTCCTGCAGGCAGTGAGTCTGCCTGTTGTCAGGCTAAATGCTGATTTCCTAACTGCTAGCTTCTTCATGGCCAGGGAATAATTTCAGCAGAACCACTTTTCATCTTGCACTGCGTAGGCTGCTTTTACAGTTTCTCTACAGATGTATAATTTTCTCTGCGGAGGGCTCTTGAATGGAAGGACAGTTTTGTGTTTAACATGTTAGAGTGGAATTCAGAAAAGCAGGATGTTAATCTTGCTTCAGTTGCAAACCTTCATAAGTGACCTTGAATGAGTTCCCAGTCTCTTTCCCAGTGCCAAACACAGCCCATAATCTCCCGTGTCAACCTCTCTACTTTTAAACTGAGCTAATCTAATGTTTGCAGTTTGCAGTGTACTTTTAAGATCTTCCGCTCTGCAAATACTGAGAATTATTCTAGAGTTTGGCTGCTTATTCAAAGTATTCAATAAAATACGCATGTGTAAGACACACCTACTTAAATGACATATGCTCTGTGTCTCTGCTAGAGGCAACTGCAGTATCAGCCACTGACTCTTGTATCTGCCCAGACGTGTTTCCACTCTCCTGCTCAGTTTTGGTGTGTGTATTAACCACACAAATGACTTTTTTAAGGAGATTTACTCCGACACGTCTAAAGATTGCTAAGAAAGCCTACAGAAATGAAGCACCTACATCTCACTATGTTCACACTGCATTGGATTCCTGTAAGAAATGTAGTTGTGAGATGTACCTGCTGCAGATGGTTTTGAACTGTTTGCATTCCCTCAGACTAGCCAAGCACAGAGGGGAGACAGCCATGTGTTGAAATTAGTCCTTAGGACAGGAGTATGTTTTGGATATTGGCTTCATGAGTGGTCACAAACCATCTGGTTTATGTATAGATTTAAAATCAGTTGTGCTCCCCCTGCTCCCTAGAAGTCACAGATTTTATGAGCTACTTATTTGGACACCAGTTCTGTTTTTTCAGTAGCATCACCTTCTGTTTTGTGTGTTGAAAAGGCCATGTTTGTCTTTAAGAGTAACCGCCATCTTGCCTGTTAAATGTCGCTATCTCAGCATGGATTATTGGGCACAGGCTGCAGGAACAAAGCACTTTGGCTGACCCAGAGCTCCCTGGATGCCCAGACCTTGTGCAAGAGCAGACAAATGCCACTTTCTAGAAATGTGAGCAGCAGCACAAGGTCTGCACAGCCTATGTGTTTATATACCTAGGTTGTTCCCCATGTGCATCCAGGGTCTAAAGCCTTCTCAGTGAATGGGACCAGAGCTGATACATCCTATAGATCATAGATGAACATAAATTAATATCTGTGCCCTCTCCTGGCCKCTTCTAAGAGGCAGCACCGTGTGCTCGGCAGCCAGCGCAAGTTCCAAAGTATGAAAGCAGCAAGTTAAAGGATTACAGAGCTGGAGCTTGACAGGGCTTTGAGAGGTCATTGGCCTGAACTAAAGAAAGTGTAATCATTTCTAAATCATTCTTAACAGCCTTTTTGACTCATCTGGCTTTAAGTATTACCATGAATAGAGATACCAAAGTCACCCTGGGCATTCTCCATTCTTCTTCAGCCTGAATGTAGTCTTTATCCCTGACCATAATGTGGCTCTGTTGTATTCAAACCCACTGACTTGCCAGTCAGAACAGCTTGCTACCTGCTTCTTTGCATGAACAGTCAGTGTATTTGAATGCATTTACCATGTTTGCTCTCACTCACCTTGTGGTCACTGCATTTTGCTTAGGGGCAGTCAGCGTGTTGTGAGGGCTGTCCCTGCATCCTGGGAAAGCCTTGGACATGAGCGCTGCTCATCACGCTGCTCGGAAGAACTGAGGGCTGTTCTTGCAAGGAAAGATATGACACAGTTGTATAGTCTGGTGAAAACCATCCTGACAGTAAAAAATGGCAAAGCTTTAGGAATGGCTTTCCTCCTGTCTTGAGAAATTAATTTGGAGATGTGTTCTGCTTTTTGTATGATTTGATCACAGTTGCTGTCCTGCTCCTCTTCTGCCTGGGAAAATGGGAATGCAATAAGCTAATGCGCAGCTTGAAGTGCTTGCAGTTTTAGTGGTGTGAGGTGTTCGTAAGTATTCTTGTGGGTACACTTTATCCTCCTGATGGTGACTTATTTTCAATTATTTAATATTACTTCTTTCTGAGATGTGCAAGTTAAGCTAAGAAGCAACACTTATTCTGCAGTTAAGGTCAATCAGAAATGCATGGTGTAAATAGTAGAACTGTCTCCTATGAGACACCACCAGTGTAAGATGTACTTTCTACTGGTGATAAGCACTCTTATTTTCCCTGTGCTACTGGGTAGCTGAGTGATATTTAGACCTGTTTAACATGGAGAGAGATGGCACAGAGCAGACAGCAGCAGTGTGAGCTCTGAGATCAGGCGCTAAGAGAGCATTTAGGGCATGGGAGTCAGCGAGTCGGGCAGCACAGCTGTGTCCTCTGGAACGCTGGTGCATTGCTGTGTGTTGCTCACTTGGTTTTCAGGTGTTGGTCTCTGTTCCTTCCTGCTAAAATACAGGGAGGCTGGAACTTTCGTTATTTCCCTGCTGCAGGAAGTAACTCRATAAGGGTAGGAGGGAGCCACATTTCTGGGTTGTTGAAACTTTACCCTGTGTACTTTGCTCAGCTTGCTAGCGTAGCTACATGTTGCTGGCAGAAATCAGCATTTCTTTTTATAGTATACATTGGCTGAAAGCAGACCCGGGCTATAGCAATGGTGCAGCTGAAGGGCAGTAGGAGGACTTGAGAGTCACGGGACAGAAGGAGCAAAGCAGGCTCCACCTGGGGCGTATTGTGGGACTGGTAAGTGGGTAACGATACACAACTGGGCTGGGGCTGGTTGTGGGGTTTTCTCCCAACAGATGAGTCTCAGGCAGTTCCTAGGGCACTGGTTCAAAGTTTGCAGCCCAAACGTTTCTTCTACTTTGTGTAGGATGAGAACAAATCCCATATTCTGGGAGATATGGGATTCCTTCCCCTTCTCCCTGTTTCTGTAACTGAGGAGAGGTCAAGAGGAGAAGGGTCTTGAGCCTTGCATTAATTCTCAGTTTCTCAAACTTAGTCCTGGCAGCCCCACAGATTAGCTGTGTGATCTGCAGGATTTTGCTTTATCTCTTCTTATCTCTTTTCTCTTAATTTCATGTTCTCATGGATTGTTTATTTACATAGCCTGTTTTGAAGAGCAGGACATAAAATATATTACGTCCTAATATCTTATGTGCTCTGTGTGCAAGTGCATGTCCCTGTCTTGTCTTTAGCCTCTCTGTGCGGTGGCAATGCAGATGATTTCAGCAAATAAAGGAGCCGGTAGAGCACTGAACTTCCTCATCACAGCAGGGTGGTCTTGCCCTGCTCCAGTGCCCAGTTGTTGGTGTGAGTCCAACAGGAGCTTTTGAAAATGAGACTGGTGATTTCCAGGTGATGGATCTGGGCTCAGGAGCCAGTCATTCTTCTGACTGATTTCATGATTTTCTGCAGGGACTGTAGATTCTTGTGTGGTTTGAGGCAATCTGTGAGCTTGAGATAGACACGGCAGCCTTGAATCCAGGCTGGAATGCAGGGTGAATGTCTAGAGCAGGGTGAGGAGACAGGTTTCACCTCTGGCTTTTTCAGTAGTTGAGGAGTGGAAGGGGAAGGTCTGTTTATCCTTTCTGAAGAAAGCCAGGAGTGAAGGTGGTGGGATATCAGAGAGAGAGAGAGGTCCAGGACTCTACCCTGGAGTAGATGGAACAAGTCTTGATTTACATCTCCTGCATCCTATGAATGCCCAAATACCTTGACTACTGTATTCTGAATAATTCCTTTTTCACTTCTCATTTTACGGAAATTTCCACCTATCTGATTTGCTTTTGGCATTTGGCTGGAATCCTGAGAACTCCCCTTTTTTTGGAAAGTGGAATTGTTGACAGATTCTGCTAGTGTAGCTTGGCTACAAACTGCTCTTAGTCCTAGGCTTTGTGGTTTGAATCAGCTCTCCCAGATCTTGCTAGAGTTTTCTTGGTAAATTATTTTTCACCAAAATAGTTCATCTTCAGAGGGATTAAAACAATTCACAAGTGCAGGCTGAATATGGCAAATTACTTGAAGCCTCTTACAAATTAAAATAAAGTCTTGCTTAATCCTAACACTTTTATGTATTTTTAATCAACATTTAAAGAAATTTCCAAAATATTTTTTTCTAAAAGTTCAAAAACATTTAAAGCTTCAAAAATTAGTTTCAGGATGTATGATATAAAATTATTATTTAATTTTTTGTTGAAAAAGTACAAGCATTTTCAGATTGACCTACCTTTATTGTTGTTGCTGTTGTTCAGGTTTGGTAAGGTGACAAAAGAAAAACTACACATTTCTGCTAAGTTATTGCCTTAATTTCAGGCGTCCCTTTCAAGTTGAGGATAGATTTGGGATTTTCAGCTCTCTCTCTGTGTCTCTAATGAGGAGTACCCAGAGGAGTGCTGGTTTGAAAGCGGTGTAAGCGGTGGGGCTGAGCAGCTGTGTGCAGGGCGCAGCRAGCCGGGCACGGGCGCTCGCGGGCGCATCGAGGCCGAGCCCGAGGAACAGAGCGGGGCTTTCGTGGGGCTGTGCAGGTGAAAGTCTGTTGCCTACAATCCTTAGGCATGACCATAATAAACCTGCCTCAGAAAATGCTTCTGCTTGAAGTACTGTCCTTTGTTGCTTGTTTGGCAGCAATTGCTCTTCCTGGAAATTTCCATCACTTAGTTACACTGCTGTCTCCTGCAGGACTGCCTTATCTCTGCTGCTGTAACCTCCCTCGTCGCTGACGCTAGTCCATGGTGTCTAATGTGAAACATGAAGTCTCTGTGCTTTTTGACCTCAGTCCTGCTATGGGCAGAATAATCGCTCCCGATGTAGCAAAGCACTGAACATAAAGCACATATATGCATGAAATCATAGGCACATCCATTCAAACTCAGCCTGAACTTAAGTGATGGTCTGGAGAAAGGATAGAGTGAGCATTGCCCCAAGAGACCCAAGAGACCAGGCTCCTGGTGGGTAACATAAAAGGAGAAAAAAAGCTTTGAGGGAAGTTGAGGATTTCAATGCAAAACTAGTACTATCCCCAGGCCACTGTGCATGGAGGATGCCACATAAACCCCCTTGACGTCCTGCACCTTGCAGTGCCATGAGAGAGGGACTTCAGGAGGGCACTGTAACCAGAGCCACCCCATCTCCTTGCATCTCGCTGCAGTGGGACCATGTGAGGTTCTGTGCTGTGACAAACAAGACTAATGGAAAGTCTTCTTCAGATCCCAGGTAAAGCCTTGCCCAGTGACTGTGCACAGCATCAATATTTATCACATCTTTAAAAGTGTATTGCTGGAAAACAGTTCCCCACCAGCTGAATTCTCCTCCAGCTGTGCTGGTGGCTGGGGAATCTGCTCTAAAGCAATGTTTGTTCTCTAATGAGCTGCACAAAGATCATATATGGGCTTATTATGACTAGGGCCACTGGCAAAGAAACTTAGAAGGGCTTTTGAACTCAAGCCACCCTCCTTTGATCAGAAAATCGTGCCTCTCTGCCAGGCTGTCTTGCGCCCTGTCGCTCCAGCTGCTGGTTTGTATATGGGAATGGGAATATGTGACTTGAAGAACTGCTTGTGGTGCCAAATTGCTCTTTTCAGAGGCAAGAGGGATTTTTGCCAGGTTAAAGGGACTGTAGCGTGGTTGGTGGTGCAGCTGAGCCAGGCTAACTGGCAGCTCCCAGTGCACTCAGGGGCACAGCTCTCCCTGCCAGACAGGGCGTTTCTGGTGTTTCCTCAGTGCTGGTCAGCGAACTAGTTCAGGGAGCTAAACCAGTGGATAACTAATGTTATGCTGGATAACTAGGATATCATTATCTTGGTTATCCCGCTCAGGGGTCTGGCGTGCACAGCGCAGGCGCCTGGCTCTGGTGCTGCGATGGCAGTTCCCCTTTTGTGGTATTACATATGCATGGAACAGCAGCCTTGGGTTGGGACAGGGCACGAAATGCAGCCTGCAGCCCTGCGAGCTGTTTTGCTGTGGCAGTGCGGTTCCCTGCTGCCAGCTGAGTGCCAGGAAATGCAGATCAGTGTTTGTGGAGTGAGAAACGATGCAGAATCTGAACTTCAGATGAGTAATATCACAAGAATATAGCATTTGGCATTGGCTTCTGCCATTTTTTTTTTATCTGCAAGGCTCAGAAGTACAACTCCACTGGATAGACTTTCTAGCTAATAAAATCAGTTGCTTAACATATCCCCCTTGTTTCCTCCCCTCATGTAGAACATGAAACTAATAGAAAAATGTCTTCACCTAACCAAGTACTAATTGCACAGAAAGCCTTTCAGTCCTGTGCAATGAAATTATAGACACCAGAATGCTGTAATGCTTCTCTGAAGCCCTAAGATCTATAGAGGAGAGATGTCATGCAGCAAAAACCTGCAGCATAAAAGCACTACAGCACTGAAAAAAAGCCCTCTCTGAATTTTGAATAATTAGAGTTTCACCAATTACAAACATATGCTTGCAAAATTAGGCCATGGAAGGAGAGAGCATTGGATCGAGACTGTGCATATGTTTGGACCCATCCCATAAGACCAATAGCACTTCTATAGCAGACTGGTATTTAGCCATTCCAAAAAAAGAATTTAGTCATAAATAAATACACTATAGACTAAAGCAACAAGGGCTACTGCACAAACAGTAAAATGAGCATATGTTGGTGCCCCTGCATTAGTCACTGCAGAGCCATCAGGTTACGAAGCAGGTATGAAATGGGTACTCACAGAACTCCACCAGCAGATACTTCGTTTCATTCAGTGCTTGGTCAAAGTTGTTCTTTTTCAGCAAGAGCACGTTGTTCTCCTTCTTAATTTTGGGTAGTTTGGCTTTTTTTGTCTTTGCATCCTTTGGGCTTATGTTGTTTATTGCTGGGAAACCTGTGAGAAACACTAGTGCCAGAAAGAAAAACTGATGTGTCTTCATCCTGCCTTTATTCGTGCGGAAAAAGAAGAGTTCTCCTTTACTGAAAGGTGTGGAGCCCTAAGTGGCAGCGTTCGCTGCTCAAATGGCGGTTGCTGTATCAGCCAGACGGTGGTTGATAAGACCGATAACAGAGTCTACCACTAGTAGAGCCAAATGTACCTCCTTGTTGGAAGATTAATGCAGTTAAATACTTTCTCATTTTTAGCAATGTTTAGAAAAACAGTTTCAGTGGAGAAGGTGTGTTCTTGCTGCTCCTGCAAATAACCAGACTATCTGGAGAGAAGATGAGAGAACACTCAAAGAAATACTTGGTCAGAGGAGCATGAGTGTTGATTCATAATGCTCTTTAATTAGACAGCCTGCTTTTGTGGTCTTCTGCATTCCTCTGTAGTCCTGCTGGGACCTGTTTCCGATGAGGAATTGAGGTACAATATTGGAAAGCTGAACATAAAATTGAAACTTTGGGAGTATAGTATTTTGTCCTAGGCATACAGAAAATTAGGTCATCGTTTCTGCATGTTTCTTCTTCAGTGCTGACTAGATCTGGTGCTTTCATTTTAGGCTTTACAGTTTGAGAGTGCTGTGGAAAGTCGGCCCTCTGCAAAACTCGTGAGAGCCAGCAGTATAGATGTTATAATTGTCCTCTGCTTTGTGGCCATTCACACCCCAAAAGTTGTTTTGTGGTTGAAAGCTAATGGGACATGTTTCATTTGTGAGCAAATTCTGTTTCCATTTCCCATTTTCATCACAAACATAGAGATTTTAGAATAATGGTAATTATTACTGTTTATTTGAACATTTTAGGCTGCCGTTCTCCAGCTGCACTTGAAATATGTAACATAAACATGAAAATAACTGCATAGCATCCCTGTGAGATGTGTACGTACCGTGGAGTGCTACTTTAAATGATTCTAGTAACATCTACTGTCTCTTCCTCTATTTTGTGTAGGCGAGGCTAGGAGAGTCTGGAAATGGTAGAGTTTTCTTTGCAGGGATGTTTTATAACACACAGCTTTTTCGAAGTTGCACACACCTGATGAGATGAAAGGCAAATGAAAGTCTTTAAACTTTCACCTTCACTTGCCTTGTGTTACCTTGTCCTTGCTGTGATGGATGTTTCAAGGGAGAGGAAATAAAGAGCTTGTGAAAAACTCATATAAAAACAGCTAAACTGAAAAGCATTACAAAACGTTTTAGTCATCATATAGTGGCTTCCAAAATAAAATTTTGTATTAGTTTCATGCCTCCAATAAAAACAGAACTCTTAAGGAAATGAATAACTAAATTCATCAGTTTTATTGGTATGTGTATAGTGTGGTGAATCGCCATCTAGTGAATATTTAAGACATAGCATAATTACATGGATTACATAATTACATGGATCATTTAAAATCAATGTGATAAACAGAGTATCCTGAGCCCACTGCACTGTGAGTAATGGTAGTGCATCATTTGATTACTGTTTTTCCATAAGCATTTAACGTAAAAAGTAAAGCTTATAGGAATCAAGAGCTAAATATTTAGAGACAGGTTCACAGGTGAAGTCTTAGAGATGAGATACATTCATCAGCTGATAAACTGGACGACAAAGATTATAATGTAGGGAAAAAAGCAAAAGTTTACAGTCTCTTTACCAGCAGAGGCAGAACTTATTTTAAAAGCTGCATGAAATCATAGGGAGAAGTGGGAGAGACAAAAACATGTTTATTCAAGCTAATTTGATTTAATTCAGACATTACAAACTTGACAGCTTCCAAAACCCAACAGTTTTCAAATATTTTATTTTTTTTCAGGTGACTCATCTCTGTAAGTCTTCATCTGATCTTTTCCACACTGCCTGATAAATCCTCATTTATCATGAGAATATTTGTCAAATTATGGATCCCTCAGTGCTTGCAGCTTCTCAGGTCACCTTGCAGATTGTTCCATGGATACAACAGGCTTCTTGCATCTCCACTTATTTCGTATTATGATTCTATAAACCAGTGTGAAAAGGAACTACCAGAATATTTCAACTTTGCAAGTGATGTTTTGGATAAATGGGCACAACTGGAAAAGGTAGTTTGTTTTGTTTCATAAAAATCTCAGATGATATAAATCGATTTTACTGAGGAATACGGCACAGCATTAACTGCAGAGGAGAATTCGTCATTTTTTTGTTAGGCATGCAGGTGTCACAGAACTACTTGACAAGGATGATTTACTTAGTCTGAAATTAGTTATGGATTGTATTAAACATTCTAAATTTTGACTTCCTATTTTAATTTGTCTTTAATCTTGTCTTTTAGGATGGGAAGAGACCGACAAATCCAGCTTTTTGGTGGGTAAAGGATGAAGGAGAGGAGGTGAAGTGGAGCTTTGAAGAACTAGGATTTCTGTCCAGTAAGGCAGCTAATATACTCTCTGAGGCATGTGGTTTGCAGAAAGGAGACAAAGTTTTAGTAGTTCTCCCTCGGGTCCCTGAATGGTGGCTACTGAATATAGCCAGTATGCGAACAGGTGAGTAACCTTGTTGATCTCTTGAACAGAAAGAAAATGTCAGGAAGAATTTGACTATGTTGAATTTTTGGTAGAAATTAGGTTGAACAAAATATTTGCTAAACATCCATGATGGAACAATTCAGCATCAAGAGGGACATGACCAGTTGATTTTGTCCCAAGTACAAACTCTGTGGTTCTTGCAGCGAACTGAGATTGAGGAAATCTTAATTCTGTTGATCTGTCCAAGATTTCCTGCATCGTGACTCAGGCGTGTTATTCAGAATCTTATCTCAGTGCCTCACACTTCCAATTGTAGAAGTTGATAGGTACCCCTGAACATGCGGGATAACTGAATAATCATTTAGAACAATACTCATCACAATAAATAATAGCTTTATCCCTCATGTAAATATAATCCAAATGTTGGCCTCATTCATGTACTCAGTTAAGTAGATCTCACCACTGACTTCTTGAGTTATGAATCATTAGGAAGGTTCTGCAAAATGCTCATTTTTTATAAGGTTCAGACAAACTACAATATTAGTGATGCAGATTTTGGAGGCTTACAGTATTTACTAAGATTTGGAAGGTTGGGTCTGTCTCAGGTTATTCCTTGGCATCAAATTTACCCAAGCTCTGCCTTCATACATGACTTCCGTTTTTCAAGAAATAAATTCTTAGCAGGTAGTTCAACTTCTGTATGGCTAGATTCATCTCATATAAACATAATAAGGAATATTTTTTCTAAATTGTTTCTTTTATTTTTCTTTTTTTTTCCTCCAGGAATTGTCTTCATTCCAGGAACATCACAATTAACAGCCAAAGACATTTTATACCGACTCCAGGCTTCAAAGGCCAAGTGCATTGTTACCAGTGATGCTCTGGCACCTGCAGTGGAATCTATCATGCTTGACTGCCACTCTCTGAAAAGCAAACTAATTGTATCCAAAGACAGCAGAGATGGGTGGCTGAACTTCAAAGAACTCTTAGCGTGAGTATCAGCTGTCTTATTAGCATCTTTGTGAGATGAAAGATGCTGTATCAATCATGTGATATCACTGAGTTCTGGAGGAATCCTCTGTTTTGGGGATCACTTCCAGAATATAGACGAGTTAAATTTTGCATCCCTCTGCCAACCCATTGTCTTCACTGCATTAAGTACAAGTTCTTCCAACACGCTTTAGGGTAGCTGGGTTCAGGGTCTGTCAACTTTTCCTTATTCAGCAGCCTGTCAGCTTCTGAAACCTCATTGCTTCTACTGTTACCACAAAGCATGTGCACAGGGTACTAATCCTGCAAAGAGTCATTTTGTGCCTCTCTTCTAGAGTGCAGCCTAATGCCTCTTGAATTCAAGCAGAAGATAGAAACCTATTGCTGAATCTCAGTGGCCAACTACTATGATGTCAATTATTTCTTTTCCTTGACAATATTGGTAGCCTAGACAGTCTTGATTGCTCATCAATCACTTGAATTTAAATAATTTTGTGGGTTTAAATAATTTTGGACCAAATATTTTTTATATATCTTCAGAACCTSAAAAAATGATGCTTCCTTCTTGAGAAAGTTCAAATAGTAACTGTCATATATTTTCTCTTCTGAAGGGTGACATCTACTAACCATAAATGTGTCAAGACAAGGAGTCAAGACCCAATGCTCATCTATTTTACTAGTGGAAGTACAGGCTCTCCAAAAATGGTGGTGCAGTCACACAGCAGTTATGGCATTGGATTTACTGTCAGTGGCAGGTATAACTTATAGTTGCTCCCAGTGTCCTGATTAAGTGACATGATCACAATTAAATGAAAATGTGACAGTAAAAACTCCCTTAAGTGCAGATTTTGATGAGTGCAGGATCTTAATTTTTCCTCACCTTTCCCCTCTCACAGTAAAACATTGATTGTTATAGATTCTTTATAGAATCTGTAGATTTTTATAGATACAGTTGAGATATCAGCCACAGTGTTTCCATCACTCCCAGTCAGATTAATCCACCTATAGCAAAACCAGACAAAGTTGAAATCTTCTTATGTGGACATTTCTGGAAAACAAAAAGTCTTTGGACCATAGCCTTATCTGTTAAAAGTCATAGTTCATAGATTCCAGTCTGTGGCTTAGCATTGCTTTGCCTTCACCGAATATCCTTCTGTTGGATTTATGCTTCCCGAGGAGTGACACATATGAAAACCAAAGAATATATTTCCCAGTGCACTTTGATTTGGAACTTAGTAGTATGGAGTCAACAGAAATAATTTAGTTAGTTTCTTAAAGAAGTAAGTTGTGATTTAGCTTTTCTTCATAATCTGCAAGTTGGAGAAAGCCTACCCCAATGGTATGTTCAGTTTTTGAAATGGAACCAGATTCTGTAATATCAATCATGGATATTTTGCACTATTCAGAAGTAAAACAAAAACTGAAAATATTAAACAGGAGATTGTAAAGGGAAATGAGAGGGTGTTTAAGATTCCCTTTAACTCTTGTGAACTTTGGACTTTATGTAACAGACTTTGTTTTCTGACACCATATTTTGTAAGGAAAGGCTCCTGTACTTTCTTTTAATTATGCTGTGACCTGTGCTCAGATCTCTTGTCTCTCTGTATGTTTTTTCTCCTCTCTGCTCTGTCAGGTACTGGATGAACTTGACACCCTCAGACATAATGTGGAATACTTCTGACACAGGTTGGGTAAAGTCAGCATGGGGCAGYGTTTTTGCTCCATGGATCAATGGATCATGTGTCTTTATACACCATATGCCTCAGTTTAAACCAGCAATTGTTGCACAAGTAAGCATAACATTTCATCCTGTTGGGATGGGGTTTATTTCCATTTTACATAACTGAAACATCTAACTGGGCTCCAGTGCATACATATCCACTGTTGTTTATAGTCGCATTCATGGTACTTTCCATGTCTTTTAAAGTAATTTTCCCTTCCTTTGAAGCCCGACAGACTAAAGGAATAATGGTTTCTCTCCTGGTTAGGCTATGTGACACTGATGCAAAGTGGCGATGAATATGAAAGATGGAGGGTTAAGTGAGCTCAGAGTTATTGCTGGCTTATCTGATGCTTAGCCTGGAGCTCACTGTGAGTATGAACTTCCAGCCTTTTTGGGCTGCGTGTGCACGTGGGTCAACACTCAGTGTGTGACATAAACCTGATCTGGGGCCCTATTAACCTGAATTTTCCATGAGTTGCCAGCAAGCGTGTTCCTCCTGTCTTTTGGTTTTCAAAACCAGCCAGCTGCTCTGTCCTCCTTGGCATCAGCCTCTTCTGTAGAAAGGGGAATTTCTTCAGATTTCTCCAATAAAACTGAAAAAACTTGTTTCTAGTTCACGGCTGTCACTTAGCATTGAGTCTAGGACATAGTTGCCCCAGACTGTGACTGCTCAGTGGTCATACATTTCCATGAGTCGTGTTTGTTGGAGGGAAAGTTGTTCTTTTTTTTTTTTTTTTTCTTTTTTTTCCTTTTTTTCCCCCTTTTTTTCCTACAGCAGCAGGATTGACTGAGAGAACTACTGCACAGTCAGAATCTGTCATTAACACACAGTCATTCTCTCTGAATATTGAGTGTATGTTGCATTTTTATGGGTTTCGTTTTGAAAATGTTTGAGTCATATTAATTACGGATGTTTGTAAGATGCCTTTTCCTTTAAACCACTTTCTGATTTTCTAGACTCTCTCAAGATACCCCATCACCACCTTTTGCACAGCCCCCACAGCCTACCGCATGCTGGTGCAACACGGGTTGAGCAGGTACTGCACATCTGCCTACTGCAGGGGTAGCAGGGAGGCTGAGATATAATGCTGGAACAGCTGTGCATCATTTGTTCATTTTGTTGCTCTATTCTTTTTCATTTAAAAGAAAGCTGATTAGAAAAATTTGCTTTCAAAGGAGAAAACTACATTCTGAAATGTGTGAATAACTAGTCATACCTTAGGCCATTCGGAGTCCAAGAATGAGTCTTTGAAAAGACAGTAAATGGAAATGAATTCTTTAAAGTTTTACTTTGTCTGAACTTAGGGTTCACAGTTAGCTTTAAGTTAGGGATGGCTTTAGGCAGCACTGGATTGGGGAGTTACTGGAGTACCGTGGAGCTTTTACAGGTCTTTCACTTGCTGAGAGTTATTTAGCAGCTATTCTAACTCACTTGTTGCACTGTAAAATATTCAGCCCAGGAGATAAGCTCAAAACGATTTGCAAGCAGTTTTCATGCCTTCAGTAATGTACTGCTTATTCTCACACAGGTCTTTCATCTTTTGATGAAAGGCTCTATGTATCAGATCCTTCACCCTTCCTTTTTTACTAGAAAATTTTAGTTTTCTTATTTAGTCTTGGATGCTGGCATGTAGCCACATAAAGAATGTTTTCTACAGGATCTGATGTGCTTGTCCAAATCTTTTCTGCTTCTTTGTCAGCTCTTCAAGAAAACACTGTTTTTACGACAAAATATATTATACTTTCTGGCCCAGACTTCTCCAGACATTAACTGCCCTGCCCTTGGTGATAGCATGAGCAATCTAGGAGCATAATCCAGGACTGTGTAACAGGATGATTATTGTTATTTCCAAAGTAGCTTGTGAGGCTTTAGGCATGCAATACCCTTTGATAGTTGAGACAGTCTGCCCAGTTAAGACCATTCACTGCTCTTTACAGAAGTTAAGAAAATTACTGTTGTTTTCTGTGCCTCTTAAGCTACAAGTTTATGAGTCTGAAACACTGTGTATCTGGAGGGGAACCACTCAATCCTGAAGTGATAAAGCAGTGGAAAACCCAAACAGGCCTGGATATCCATGAAGGCTATGGCCAGACTGAGACGGTATGTTTGTATTCATTCCTGCAATATATCCTTTCAAAGGTAACAATGCTAAAGGTGCAAGGTGCTTGATAAATCAATGGAAAAGGTGAGAATCATTTTCATAAACTTTTGAAATTAGCCTATTATATCAACTTCCAAAATCAGCTAGTTGCATTTTTTAATGTTTACAGGAAGTATTATGACTACAGAATTCAKCTCTCCTGCACAAACTGTACACAAATCCTGATTAAATAACTTATAGCAAATCCCTTCAGCATGTTTGTTTAAACAGCAAAAATAAAAATAATTTGCTCTGTGTGGGGTTCTAATGTAAAGTATTAAATCAACTCATATTCAAGACTTTTCTGTAACTGAACATAACAGAGCTACCAAATGTCAGGTTTAAGGTATTCTCTCAGCTCCAAATTCAGTCCTTGTCATGACACAGTTGGACAAAGACATGAGGAATTGTTTTGCCTAGTCCACACCAAGGATAAAGTTTACAAGATGCTGTATAAATAAAAAGATTACAATTTATTATGCAGGTAACAATATGTGCCAATGTGAAAGGAATGAAAATTAAACCTGGCTCTTTGGGAAAAGCCTTGCCCCCTTATGATGTGCAGGTATGTTACTGCATTGCATCTCTGAGTTCAGTTGTAGTCGTGTAATAATATGTAAGTTGAGTAAGAGAAGTAAGCTTGGATTAGCTCAGGGAAGACAGAGCAATAACAATAGTAATAATATGTCCTTTCTGCAGATTGTAGATGACCATGGGGCTATTCTCCCTGCAGGAGAAGAAGGTGACATTGCTGTCCGAATCCAACCTAGACGACCGTTCTGTCTGTTCTCTCAGTACCTGGTAGGTTTGAGTTGGCCTGGCTGTGCCAGTTGAGAATCTCGAGAGACCTAGTGCAAAGCTCTGTTGACTTTACTGAATGCCTAGGATTTCTTTCAGCATGTTCACGAAATCTCACTAAGTTCTTTGGGCACTTTGAACCCAGTAAGAACATTGTGCTGCTATTTCAAAAGCAGCCTGACTGGCCACTGGAACTTTAAGGTGCAGCATGAACCAGGAGATACCTTGTTTCGGATCAGAAGAGCAGAAGAGCAGAAGAAGCATCTTTTTCTTCCCTGCATACAACTCTGAGTCACTGAGAATCATAAATTGATGGAGCACAAATTGATCTTTTAAATCTTTAAAAATTGCTCTTTTGAAATCTTTGGTATTAGAACAGGTCTTTGTGTGATTATACATCACGTAGATGATGTGCTCAGGATGTACAACACAAAAACATGCTACAGCACAAAACCCTCAGGTGCAGATAATCTAACAGGTTTATGGGAGTGGCATATATAACCTAAAATAACTATTCAAATAGCCTGAAAGTGGAAGAAGAAGGCTAGAAGAAATATGTCAGAAGAATGGCTGATATGGTTCAGGTCAAAGGTTTTCATAGATTAGTATTTTTTTCCTGGTGGTGCTGAGCACATCCTTAAGAAAAAACTAGAATCAGGCAACTATAAAAATATTCTTACCCATTGCATTTGGGCAACTGTGTTCGATAACCCTTAGGGAACCTGTCCATGTGTTTAATCCTCTTCTGAACTCGCACAGTATTTTAAGTGGCTGTGGTATTCCCTGTCAACAATAGATACAAATTGATTGCTGTTTGTGTAAAGAAAAAAAAGTCCTTTGTCATTAAGTCCTCCACTGTTAAGCAGTACAATCTAGCCTATGATAGATCAGTGTAGTTAATGAAGTGCGTTTGTAGATCATCTGGTTTTGCTTTGATCTTGAAAGTCAGAAATGACTGACAGGAAGTTGTTATGGAGATTCCTGCAATAAAAAAATCACTTGTGTAAAGAGAGTAGGTTATGCGCTTAAATAATGTGCTGTGACAGATGGACATTCTGATGGAATACAGCCTTTTTTACTTTTGAACATGCATACACGTCTTTTTCAGCTCTCACATATTTCACTGCAAAGCTGCTAATTAATGTACTTCTTTTTTAACTAAAGGCATAAGATAGCATTGAATATACTAGTTTTGCGACTAGCTATAAAATGCAGTCTTGATCATTTTTAGCACCACTGCAAAGTGAGAATAAGATTTCACTAACCACTAGATAAATATTTTGAAATGTTGTTTGACTGTTGTCAGGATAATCCAGAGAAGACTGCTGCCACTGTGCGTGGAAATTTTTATATCACTGGGGACAGAGGGATTATGGATGAAGAAGGATATGTCTGGTTTGTTGGAAGATCTGATGATATAATTAATTCCTCTGGGTAAGTCGGTTGCTTTCAAATTTGCTCATTTTCCTGTTAATGATGTTCTGTTTTATCCCAATATTAAATTGGGAAAGTTCAGTTGAATGGCTAGCTTGCTACTACTGTCATACTTGCATTTTCTTATAGGTATCGTATTGGTCCTTTTGAAGTTGAAAGTGCATTAATACAACATCCTGCAGTTTCAGAGTCAGCTGTTGTCAGCAGTCCTGATCCAATTCGAGGGGAGGTAAAAATGAAAAGAAAAAAATAAATTTACTCTAAGTATGATATGAATCATGTGTACTAGTCTTACCTGGAATTAAAAATAGATTTAAAAAGTTAAAAACCATGCCCTGACAGATTTTAGAATTTCAGAATTAATTCCTTATTTGCAAAGTTTCATGTAGAAAAAAAGATTTGCATTTTCAGATTAATTGTGGCATCTTTTTGTATAAGAAATTGTATTCAGGTGTTTATTTCTCTCTTTTTGCCAGTAAGTATATGAAATGATATCCAGAAGTTATCATTTTTTTTCTTAGATTTTTCAACTTTGTGACATTTATTTGAGCTCTCAAGTGAGATTTTCAGATTTTTTTTCTATTCTGAAACTTTTTGAAAGTTTAATGGTATTTAAAGTTAGAGAAGAAAGATATAAAAACCATAACACTTAGCATTACCCTCCCATAATTCATATCCTTTATTATATTGTATTCAGTGACGAACAGCCAATAGAGAGAACTAAAAGAAAAAAAGCTCAAATTTTCACATTTCTGGATTTTGATATTGAAATTTGGCAATAAAAACATGCTTTATTTCCCACATCTGGAAATAACAGAGAACCTTAACTTTTGTGGCACAGGTAGTCAAAGCCTTTGTTGTTTTGGCTCCTGCTTTTGTATCACACGATCCAGAACAACTAACTCGTGATCTTCAGCAACATGTCAAAAATGTGACTGCTCCTTACAAGTACCCAAGAAAGGTAGGTGCACCACTTCACCATATAGAGACATGTCTTCTAACTGTGTCCGAAAYTGAAATATTTTTGTCCTACTTCAGCTTCTTTGTCAACTATTTTCTTACAAGCACTCCAAATATAGTGAAAATAAAGATGTAGCTGGTAGCTTGGGTTCACTCTGTGAGCTAGAAAGAACTGAAAGGGTCATTCCCCAGCTGATGATATGATTTTTCTTTGCCTGGATTTTCAAGGACTCCAGTAGACAGGGAATTCAGTTCTCAAGTCCTCCCTTGAGTTCTGTTCAGACTCTCAAGAGAGAAATTCCTACTGGCATCAGGGTGTGGAATCCATTCCTTATAATCAGGGAAGATGCCAGTAACTCCTTGTCCCAACAGTTTAAGCAGTGGCCTCTTCGGGATTGCAATATTTGCCCCTACAACTGCCTGTGTAGTCYGGCTAAAATACATAATAAGAAATTTCCCTGTCCCAGCCCAGGTCATGCATCTTCTCACCTTTTTAATATAACTATAATACATGTGGGCATTTCCTTGCGCCGCGGAGATTATTTGCAATGTATTTAGCTAAAAGTGGTCATTTTTGCCATTCAGATTGAATTCATTCAGGCTCTGCCAAAGACTGTTGCTGGGAAAATTCAGAGGAAGATTCTAAGGAATAAAGAGTGGGGAAGAGCGTAACATGATCCAGAAAATGAGGAGAAAATATTTCTACCATCTGTACCAGCTGTAGCACAGAACTTGGCATGTTGTTATTACCCAGAGTACTAAGATAATGTATGGGAGAACAAGTTACCAAAGAATCGAAGAAAGGAGATCATACTCATGACTTTCATATGCATTGGATAATAATTCTGTCACAGCTGTAACAGGATGTGTGATTTTTAGGACCACTTTTGCTATCAGTTTTCAATTTTTCAGAAAGAATGGAATACAAATAATTAAGAAGAGTAAGGGAGAGAGATGAGGAGATTTGGTAACGTACAAAGATTTGCAATTTTTTGCTAGAATTAACATAAATAGATTTCTTTTAAAAATACCTAACTACAACTTTTTGACAATTACCAATAAATTGAGAAATCATAAAAGTCTTTGTCSTGTAATTGGTATCAGCAATGGTGATGTGATATTCTCCCTTCAAAAACTGTCACTGAAATATCCACAAAGTCCTTTTTGGGTGGAAGGAGAAAGACATGTTTTTCAAACTACTTCTCTTTGCCTTGATGAATTCATAATCTAATTAAATGGTTAAAACAGCAGAAAAGAGACAAAGTGCTTTGGGTTAAGGTGCAAACTGTGTACACCACAGCAGTGTAAATGATTACAAGGAAAAATGCTGTAGTGCTTGGTTTGTTTCATACAATGTTTTGTTCTCCTCACTTCAAAAGAAGCAAATGATAAAGCAGAAAGGGCTTCTCTACACATCCTCTTAGACTGGGTGTCCAGATTCCACATCTCCAAACAACAGCCAGTCTCCCTATACTTCTTGGAAACACACTTCCTGAAAGCTGAATGAACCTGTGAAGGAGACCAGTGAAGAACCACAGCAGCTCTCGGTCTGTACTGTCCACAGCAACCAGGTCAGGAAAACGTATCGTTTATCTCAATGTCATTGAGAAAAAGCAAGTGGTACTAAATACGGAAAAATCATTTCTCATTCTTGCAGTATTTAGAGGACTTGGCCATGACTGGGTCTTTACCTCAWGTGTCTTGTTTTATTTTCATCTTTAAGTTTGAAGATGAAAAACTGTTAAAGCTTTTGAATACACTTCTTCTTCAATATTTTAAATATGTTTTTGTGGGAATCCAGAATTTAGAATGTTTTCCTTTTGCAAATCTTCAAAATTATGTTTCCAGTCTTCAGTACTATTTTTGAATATTCTTGATCTCTTTTTTCTTTTTTTTTCCTTTAAGAAGATATGAATGTATATTTCAGTTAGAGTATTACATAACAAGAAATTAAATGTTCATTTTTGGCATAGAATTTGGAGAATATTTAAAAGACTACTTTTCACCATTAAAATCTTTTAGATTAATGTTCCACCAGCTTCTTTCTTTGCAGAGTTTTGATTTAAAATGTAAGTAAAATCTAAGGTATTAATTTTGTGCTCCAGAAGCCTGATCTTCAGTGAATGGCATGGCTGTCATATACCTCATGTCAYGATCCCTACAGTGTTTGTACCGTAGTTATCTGAAGGCATGCACTGGGTTTTAATCATGTTTGTCATCCATTTTCTGTCTTAACCAGACTGATATTGTGAGAAAGTTACAGGTACACCTGGGTTTGTCAAGGAACTGGTCCATTCCACAGCAGCAGTTTCATTTGGGAAAGTCTCCTAGAAGTAAAAAGGTCAAAAATTTGATGGAGAATGGCYAAGATGGCTAAAATTGTGAACACAGTGCCATGAACTAACAAAATCTGAGGTCTCCTTGGCTCTCACCATTGGAACAGTTTACAGTTTAGCCGGCTGCACTTGGTCTGCTRTGAGCAGACTGCCATCATGAGGTATGGGGAACTAGAGTAGATAGTAAAGGGTAAAGGGCTTAGGGCATGGATCACATCAGGGATGTGAGGGTAAGCGGTTATGCTTGAAGATCCAGGACAAGGGTAAGTATAATGCTGAATACAGAGCTTAAAAGACAAGGACAAAGGGCAAAACTAACTCTTTGCAACTTCACTCATGCCAGAGACATTCTGCATCAAAAAAAAATCAAGAATATACCTATAAGCGCCATTTCTTCTTAACTTGTGGATAGCTTCATCCTTTGTGAAAACAGGAAAGAAAATTAAGCCTGTGTATCACCAGCCACTCGCTTAACCTTGTACTGATCCTAGTAGCTAGTGCTTAATGGTTAAAAAAAAACAATATAGGGACCTCCAGGACTGTGCTGGCTCCTGCTATCATTGCATGGTCATCCATAGGGGAACCAGGCTTTATTCCATGCTTGGTAATGTCCATGGACGTTTATCAGAAGGTGCTAAATAGCATGAAAGTCTTGGTATGTCAAAGCAATGAAGCAAGCTTGCAGATTGTTGAAAGTAAATGTTAAGACATAGAATAAAAATGAGRTAATGAAAGTAGTATTGGAAAGGAAGAAAGTAACAGAGCTCTAGAACCTTTAGTAATAGTATGGTGAATATAGATGGAAGATGACATTCACAATGAACAAATGTAGAAGYGTACATCAAATTTGGGAACCTCTGTGATGGAAGTACTGAAGTATAGGATCTTGGGATATATGTAGTAAATGAGTAAATCAGCAAATGATCAAGCTAAAGCTGTGAGAAACTTGATTTTAATAGCTTGAAAACTTCCTCCAGCTCCATGGTATGGAAGTGAAATGGAGAATCAACTACTAGCGTTTGGTGTAAGAACATGTAACCTACCCATAATGCGGACAACTCGTCTGATCTTGTGTTTAACTAATGAGAGTTGTGGACAGCTAGCAGCTCCAGGGAGCACATCATGAATCCGTGAGGATCTGCTGAGGTACAGACAAGATGCCAAATCAGTTCACTGGATTAAGTCCTTAAAAAGCGGAAAAGTAGGATGGGGAGCTTTCCATTTCGTTGAATGGTTAGAAACATCAGCTTTGCCACGTTTAGCTGAAGGGACTTCACTTAATAATGAATGATTTTGTATCTGGATCATCTTTCTTTCTTTGAGTGGAAAATTCGAGGATAATGATTGTCTTCTGTTTTTCATTATTTTTGTTCCAGGTTTCACAGCAACAGTTCTACTAACTTCCTTATATAGTGTACAGCATCTGCATATACATCGTCTGCTGCCATGAAGATATTGTTTAAATTACAGACTCTAAAATCCTTGTCTTTGAAGTTTCATCATAGAGTTTTCCATGAACACCCAAGGTTGCTTGCCTCTGATGTATATTCACAGTATCAGTCTGTGAGGCGGGGTCAACAAGAAATTCCAAAGTACTTTAACTTTGCAAGTGATGTACTGGACAAATGGTCTGAGATTGAAAAGGTAGGTAATCTCTGTCGTGCAGATGAGATACTTTAATCCATTCCAAATTTGTTATTAAAAATCATTTACTAAAAGCAATTTGCATTAGAAAGTTTTACAAAATCTCCCTATTTTCTGCTTTATTGTAAAACTGTCCTTCATTTAGTCCCCCTCYCACGCTAGAAGGTGTATATCCCTGTGATACTGCCTCTTCCTGTTGTTTTGTCCTCCACCTGTGCTACTGCTGTGTATTAGCATTCCACAACTGTGTCCAAAACATCAGGGATATTAGGTGAAATATTTAACAATATAGAAGCCTTAATACTCCTGAAATGAGCCTGGACTAGGAATTGAGTCCAGAGATAACTGGGGTGGTAAAGGTCTAGGATCTCAAAAGGGCAATTTTATTTCAAATATCTGAGCTTGGTCCATAGCCACAGTAAGTCTTACACCCRTGAGGGACAGAAGAGAAGTAAGAGCATATACGTAAGTTGTGAAATATTTGAATATTCATAATCTGCAGGTATTTGTGCATTATAGTTTCCTCGTCTTTGAAGAAGTTGTTTCTGTTTTGAATCCTTCTGGTGTTTTGTAGACTGGAAAGAGAGCATCAAACCCTGCCTATTGGTGGACAGATGGAAAAGGAGAAGAAGTGAAGTGGAGCTTTGAAGAGCTGGGATTCCTGTCTCGGMAAGTGGCCAATGCACTGACTAAAGTATGCAGGATACAAAAGGGGGACAGAATTATTGTGATCCTGCCACGGATCCCAGAATGGTGGCTGATGAACGTGGCTTGCATGCGTACAGGTCAGTGAGCATATATGAGCTTTGGAGAAGTGTTTCGTATTGCAAGTAGATTGAGCCAGTCAAGAATATCTGTGGTATACGATGAAAAATAATGTAAATTATTAGCCTAGTAATTGGCTTAGCTACCAAATATGCAGCCAGTCCTGATGGATTTGCACTAGGTGCTAAAGGACAGATGTCTTGTGCAGCAAGCATGGAACTAACAGAAGGCCATGGAGTTCATCTGCTAGAAATGTRTTTAATTCCATCCAGGAGAGCACAGAGCAGCTTCATTACCCCATTGTGCCTGTTTGACTGGGAATGTGAGGGAAAAATCATCTCTGAGGCCAGTTTGGGAATAATTAACTGAGTTTATGCTCTTAGAAAAAGGACTATGTTTAAAAACTGCCATCCCACAATAACCTCATTGCTTTTCCAGGAATTGTCTTTATTCCAGGAATATCCCAATTAACAGCCAAAGACATATTATATCGACTGCAGGCTTCAAAGGCCACTTGCATCGTCACCAATGACACCCTGGCTCCTGCAGTGGATTCAGTAGCATCTGAGTGTCAGTTTCTGAAAAACAAGCTAATTGTGTCCAAAGGCAGCAGGGAGGGATGGATCAACTTCACTGATTTGTACAGGTAAGTCTGTGACACTGTGGTCATGATGAAGAAATTTGAATTTTGCTACAAGTGCTCATTTACCAGTATTCATTGACTATAGGTATCCACCAAATACCAACATTAAGTCTTTGTAATGTTAATCACAACTGCCTGGCTGCTGTTTCCACATGAGAATTGCTTAATAGGAGTCTTATGCCAGGAAGTTTCTTTCCTGKTTTTTTTCCAAGAGGAAGTTTATCTGAGAATAAAGTGTTACTCTTTGTTATTTTAGWCTAATTTGGTCAAAAGTGCCTGTAAAGCTTATTTAGGGTACGAGTTCTACAACATGTAGTTCATGGTTGCACTCTGGAGTCTTTGTAACTATTGAGATCCTGATTGCATTCTCTGTTTTAAAGGAACCAGTCTGATGACCATTCCTGTGTCAAAACAAGCATTCAAGACCCAATATGTATCTTCTTTACCAGTGGAACCACAGGTTCTCCAAAGATGGCTGAACATTCCCAGGGTAGTCTTGGTTTCAGACCCCTGTTGGGTGAAAGGTATGAAAGGTTTGGGCCTTGTTGAACATATGTTAATGTGAGCTGCGCAGTAGAGCTGATTAAAATGTACTAAGAAATAATTGATGTATGGTTCCAGTTCCACTCCCTACAACCTCAGATTAGAAGTTGCAGATTTCTAGGCGAGTGGGATCAGTTCCTGTATTTTCCTTTTTCTCAGTGAATGTCTCTGGACCTTTCCTTAAAGTGATTCAAGGGACAGCCGTCAGCTGGGAATAGTCTAGAGCACTGCACCAAGAGGTGTCATGCTGTTTAGGCTACAGAAAACTTTGTGACATGTAACTATAAAGAAGCAGAATTAATATTGATTTCACAGATCACCCTAATGTCTCAGGAGCCCTTGCAATTCATGGTGGAATACCTGCTGTGCAACACAGCATCCTCACCTGCTGCTCCTTTAGCCTTATCTTTCTTTCTTTCTGTAAGAAGTCTTTCATTGAAATTCACACTCCTCCCTTTTCCTTCCTTTACCCTCTGTTATGGCTGGTGTCATATTTATTTATGCATATGTATATATACAGGTACTTCTRTGGTACAGGGGTACCAGTTGGGTGCCCATTGCCCACATACTTGGTTAAATACCTTGGGATTGTGTGTGTGTTTTTTATGTTTATGTTTTATGTTAATTTGTTTTCTGCTGTATTAGGTACTGGTTGGATATGACTCCCTCAAACATAATATGGAACACAGCAGACACAGGCTGGATAGTAACTTCAGTGGCATCTGTTTTTGATCCCTGGGTTTTTGGATCATGTGTCTTTATACACCGCCTCCCACAGATCGAATCATCCACCATCCTAAATGTATGGAGAAAGCCCTCTTTACATTGCTGGCTTACTATACTTGTGGTGATTTTTTTTTTTTCTGAACTTCATGTGTCTGTCTTGTTATTCAACTCACTAGACTCTCTCTAGATACCCTGTGGACACTCTGTTCGGTGCTCCGACATTGTTTCGTATGCTGGTGCAGAACGATTTCTCCGGGTATGTCAAGAGATGATTTAATTATTTTAACTGTACTTTGATCATCTCCCAGATCTATCTCACCACAAATGAGACCGTAATTTAGTTTAAAACAGCCTTCATGAAAAGACACTCACAAAAAATGCATGGATTTTACGGAGTTTCTTGATCCTGTGCAGGGGAACATGGTTCTCACAGTGTGTTAACTTCATGTGGCCGTCATCCTCTGACTCGGCTGCTGCTCGTTCCTGCCCTTTCACACCTTGTGGTTTAGGCTCTTCCAAGGGTCATCAGTCAGGACGCTGGCTCAGCAAATCTCTGTGGTTCATTGTAAGCATGTGCTTACGTCCCAGCTGACTCCAGCAAAAGCTTTTCTTTGGGTTTTGTCTKTGCTTAACTCTTTGACTGTTACAACTAGTGTACATAATGTTGAGCCCAGACTAACATCTTTGCTTTACAAGGAGCCAGAGTAGTACAAACCCTGTTTTCCACACTCCCAGTAACCTGCTGTCGCAGTAACCAGCTCTCCAGTATCATTTGTTTATACTTGCATGCCATTTTGCTAACAGAGACACCTGGAAACTAAACAGGTCCTTATGTCCATCAAGTGCATATCTTGATTTTCAAATCCTTCTTAAGCTACAAATTCAGGAACCTAAAGCGCTGTGTCAGTGGTGGGGAGCCAGTCAACCCAGAAGTCATGGAGCAGTGGAAAAGCAAGACGGGACTGGACATCCGTGAAATATATGGCCAGACTGAAATGGTACATTTATAGGATCGGTATTCTATTAGATCATTGGCATTTCTTTTTGCTTTATTTTAATGTTTGTTTTTCAAGAGCATGGCCCTTTTCTTCCTTCATGTTGCAGTAACCTCTTTCACAGCTAATCACTGAAAGAAATGCCTTACATGACGTTTCTTACAAAACCTTTCAGAAACGTGGGTGATTGGGAGAGGATATGCTCTGATTTTTTCATAAATATTCTTAAGTACGTTCTAAGCAACTGTGATAGATGAGGGCATAGCCTGTGCCGAAGGAAAAAGACTGGCTAGTAGGAGACTTGACTTCTGTACAGGTAGTGGACCAGAGTTTTAGGGCGAGTATTTTTATTTTGCTCGTTTGTACTATATGGTACAAACATACAGGATCCTATGGATCTTAATTCTTCACTTAGAAGTATGCTAGAGAATACATTTAATGAACTAAATGCAAGTATAGTTTATTTGTTTACTATAGCTAACCCTTTGATTGTGATTTTTTGCAGGGAATAATCTGCGCTGTTTCTGAAGCAATGAAGGTTAAACCTGGATCAATGGGAAAAGCAGCTGCCTTATATGATGTTCAGGTTTGCTAATGTAGTCTGTTGACTGCTGTTTAAATGGTTTTCATAAGTGATTAGTTTTTTGTTGTTGTTTCTTTGTTTTTGTTTTTGTTAGAGTAAAATAAACGTTGTTTTTCATTCTAGATCATAGATAAAAATGCTAATATTCTGCCTCCAGGACAAGAGGGGGAAATTGCTATCAGAAGCAAACCTATAAGACCACTTGGTTTCTTCTCTAAATATGTAGTAAGGAGTTTATTTTATCCTTCCCCACACAAACATACCTAATCACGCCAAAATCTGTCCAATTCCATAGTGCTTACAAAGACTCTGTATTTCACTTCAGTTTCCAGGTTTGCTAGCCTGTGTTTGATTCATGAACTACCATAATAATCTGTCTAGAGAGAATCTTAGATTAATTTCAGAACAGTGGGAAAATGTAGATCCAGACTTTAATTCAGGCCATTCTTGGATTCAGATTATGGTTCAATACCTTTAAAACCTGGATCTGGAAAAAAAAAAACAGTTTAAAGTTTTTCCCTGACATATTCTTACTAGTGATCATGATCTCACTGTGGAATACTATGCAGTGGTAAAAAAGTGGAAGTGGTGCAGTGTACAAAATCTAAGAAGCTATATAAATATATATGTTGAGTATTGACCAAGACATCAAAGAAACTAAAGAAGAGCTAAGTAATTGATTTGTGTGGATTGATGGCAATTAGAAAAGGAAAAACTTTTCTAAACTTGTGTGACATTGAAACAAAGAAAAAGAGTATTTTCAGGCAATAAAACTGGAAAATTTAAAACCACAGTTAAACAAAATGCTTTTTTAAAAGACGTTTTAGCAATATCAAGACAATTATTGAAGATCTTTGAATTAAAAAATAAGTTCCAATGAATTTAATGTGTATATCATAGCATAACGTATAGCTAACACATACTTAAAATTTAAACTCCTATTTGTAAATCACTTCAAGGATAACCCTAAGAAAACAGCAGAAAGTGAACGTGGGGATTTTTATCTCACTGGGGACAAAGGGACTGTAGATGAAGATGGATATTTTTGGTTTATTGGAAGAGACGATGATATCATCATTTCTGCAGGGTCAGTTTGCATGCTTCTTTTCTAAATATGTTGTTATATAAACTTACATGTGCTCCTGACAAGTTTCTGACATGATGGTCCTGTGGTGAATGCGCTGGCCTCTGACTTAGGAATATCTTCTCATGTCTATGATGTCTAAGCACACCTGTTTCCCTTCAGTGTCTCATCTGTTTAAAAAGAGAATGAAGATTTCTGTGATAGAGAAGGGACAATAATTTAGTTTTTGGGATTTTGTATGTATGTGTTTTTTCTTTTTTTTTTTTTTGAACTAAAATTCAAGGTCATTTCTGTCAAAGAGCATTGAAACATTTCATTTTGAACTTGTTAAAATGAAATGTTTACATATTGTATATAGTTTTTGGCACAATTATGCTCTTATATGACATGATGCTTAACATGGTGTCAACTGATACTACAACCCCAACTATGGGGAAGATGCAGGCCGAGGCAGAGAGCTGYCGAGAAGAGGAAAAAGATGGAAAAGCAGGCAGTGCCCCAGCAGTCCCGTCACATGACCATCATGACATGCTCCTACTTTTTAACACATTTCCATTATTCTGCCTGAAGATTCTGTAATGTTTTGGGAAGGGGAAAAAAAGCAATAATTAAAAATTTTGTTCATACTAGTTTTCATAAAACCAAATCCTTCATTATTCTCTTCTTACCTAGGTATCGCATTGGGCCATTTGAAGTAGAGAGTGCCCTTATAGAGCACCCAGCGGTAGCAGAAACAGCTGTTGTCAGCAGCCCAGATCCCCTCCGGGGAGAGGTAATGATGCTGAACAGCAGTTGGGGAAGCAATATGCTTGTTTAAATATGTAACTTTATAAGGCAGATCCTGCTTTACTGAATAATGTACGAATATAAGGCAGTTATGTCACCATGGATAATCCAACTTGGTGTGATGAGTAAAACCCTTTCCCATTTACATGTCCTACTCTTCTTAGTCCCATAAGGGTCTTCTCTGTGGAGAACATTACAGTGGCAGATGCTTTTCCTTCATCAGACGTTCTTGTCATTAAGCACATACATACGCACTGAAATTGTCTTTCCTGGCTGTCTCAGTCTAATCAAAGTTATAAAATAACTGATCCAGTGTTACAGTTCACATAAATGTATGAGGGACTGTCCAGTACTTCTAGGACTTCAGTACTACTAGGACCTGTGCAGCCTAGTGCATGATCATTTCTGTCAGGATAAAATATTTAATGACTATCAATATCATGCTGCTCTAAGATGATGTAGGCCTGTTGTCCCCAGTGTGAATGTTAGCGAAATATCCCTAAGCTTCAGGGAGAACTCTGCAGAGTTACCTGTTAACCTGTTATTCTACATGCCTTGTGAGAGGATAAAGCAAGATCTCTTGCTGTGAAATGAGAGTCAGAAAACTGAGCTTTCAACTTTTCTTTCATGTACGTGAAGTTGGACACAGCCACTTCATAGAGGATTTGTTCCTCCCTTTTGCATGTCATGACTCGAAGCCATACTACTCACTGGTAAACAGTGTATCTCAGTAACTCTTAAAAGCTCTTAAAAAATGGTTGTATCAGATCACTTCTTTTGCTTTTATCTTGCAGGTTGTGAAAGCATTTGTGGTCCTATCCTCTGGCTTTACATGCGATGACCAGGAGAGTTTAGCCCGTGAATTACAGGAGCATGTCAAGAAAACTACTGCTCCATACAAGTATCCCAGAAAGGTAAATACTTCTGAGTAAAAACTTAAACACAGGGCACACATCCATAAATATCAGGAGAATTGCTATTTTGATTTTTATGACTGATCTGAAAGATACCATTATCAAGATTCAGGTAGAGTACAGACTACAGAAAACCTTTCCTAAATATCATTAGTTTGTGTTGTTTTTTTTTTTCATTTAGAATTAAGTCATTTGTTTAAAATTTTCATATGTTTCTAGGCTGAGTATGATTTGCTAGTTAGATCTCTCTGTCCTTTATCAGGATCAAAATCATAATTCATCATAATTCTCCATCTTTTACTTCATTACTTCATTTTACTTTTTACCAAGCAGAAGCCACTTGAGTGGCTCAGGTAGCTTTAGTGGAAGTACCTGATTGAATCTGTCTAACAATTTATGCACTGATCCTCACAGTGAATAAATCAAAAGAACACAAGTGGATACACATGGTGTATCTCAGAAATCTTGGCTGTACAAGAAAGGAGCTATTAGCAGAGGTTTGGTTCACTTGTGTGGAATTGAAAGGAACTAAAGACCCTTAAAGACTTTGTCCCAATAACATCCTTCCTTCCCTTTCAATTCATCTTTGTCCTCTAATATCCCATGACTCTTCATTCTTCTGCTCAGGGATCCAATTTAGTTAGCAGGGGGGCAGCTACACAGATGTTTGGCCATCTAGGCAGGGGAAAAATTGTTTCACAAGCTGCACGTTGTTTTGCCTTGATTTGGCTTGGACTTGATCCTTTAGGCAAGCACTTCTTACTGTTGGAGTGCTCCTAGTTTTTCACATGTGCTGAGAGACAACCTTGCGAAGCCAACTCAAAGGGATTCTCCAGAGAATTTGCTACATTGTTTTCTGCCTTTTTTGTGTAGGTGGAATTTGTCCAACAACTGCCAAAGACAGTCACTGGAAAGATCAAGAGGAACGAGTTGAGGGATAAAGAGTGGAAACGGGTATAAAATTGTTTGGAAACTAACAGAGTTTCTTTCATTCAGTTAACACCATGCAAATTTCTCTGATGTAACTGCTCCATTAAGATAGTGGTGAAACCAGTGAACAAGCTGTAATCTCATTTGGATGATCATATCTCTATTTAACATTTAGGTTTATGAATAAATATGTACTGTATACAGCCTTGCTTGTCTCAGTTGCATATGCAATAGTGCCATGTTTTAAGGTTATATTAGTTCTTAGCAGTTCGTACTCAGGCATTTTAAAATTTCTGAGGTGAATTTTCATAAATTGATAAAAATGTCTCAAGCCTTCAGCAGTCCTACTCATTAAACAAAACATAGCTGGGGATCAGCAGCATCTTTGGCCAGGAAAGAAAGTTTCTTGCAACTGTATCTTACTGCTTGGAGTTCTCTGTCTGCTATAATCAGAGTGAAATTTGAAGAATGCCACTTTTGAGAAAAGAAAACATGAGATTAAACACTTTGGCTATGTCAAGGAAACAAATTCTGTACTAGTGTCTGCTGAAATGAAATGAATGTCAATAAATACAGTATTTACTTCATTCCTCTTTTTTGATAGTCTTCATTTTTCTTCATGCTTCTTAGCATTCACAGAGATTTTAAAACATTTCAATTTTTTTACACATATCGATTACTTAATTATAAAGCTGATGATCAAATTATCAGCCGTCTTTGCCCTCAAGTTTCTTGAATACATTTGTCTGTAGTTGTGACTTGTGTCAGCCTTAAGCTCTTCTCTGTACACAGTTCAGCCTCCTTTAAAAGTCATGTGCTCTGGGACATCACTAGGGCTCTTCACAGCTAGGTCTTTCTACTTGGCTTTAGTCAAGTGTTTTACAGTTATGCACTCAGACCCAAAAAATGGATGGCCTGAGATTCACAACATCTGGGACCCATCCCTGGTCTTGTAGCTGGCTAGTTGGGCAGATAAGTAACGTTTAAGGGTTGGGCTTTTGTTTGTTTTTTTGTTTGTTTGTTTGTTTTGTTTTTTTCTCCACAGTTTGAAGGGCATAAAAGCAAGCAGCTATTTCCAGAGTTTGGAAAGTCAAAAGTGTTAAGAAAAGCTCTGGATGAAACTGTACCATACAGAAGACAAGAGTTTTACTGATGATTTTGGTGTCATTAAAACTCTTCTGACATTCAAAATTCCTTTGTGGTCAATTAGGATAATTTGCTCTGGACTTTGACCTGTTGTGGTCCATGCTTAGCTGACTGGAACTGGGTTTACATTGTGTTTGGGTTATCTGTTTTTTTGCCTTGGTAGACTGGGTTCGAAGTCAAATAACTTGCCAAATCATTCATTCCACATCCTGCAGTTGCAGTCCTGCTATACATTTCACTCATAATCTCCAGAACTCAGAAAAACACAACTTGATAATTGAACTTACATGTATTATATAAGGAATAATTCCTTCATGTATGCTGTTGTTACCATCTAATAATCGGTTGTAATATTGCATGTATACACACATTTTGTAGTTGCAGTACATGCATGTAGTATTTACAATGTGTGTAAATGTAGTACACTGTGTGTGTGTTTTGGCACTTAAAATTGTTCTACTTGCACTGGTACGAAAGTTAATGTTTAGTTTTATGTCTAGAAATCTGTAATGTGTTTCCACATTATTATTGGTACTTAGTTTTGCAGGTTTGCTGGCTGGTGATTTTTGTGACTTTTGCAGCATTATTTTACCCAGTCCACTGAGCAGGAGCATTTTATAAGTGCTTCATCTCCAGTCCCACACTGAAAAAACATGTAACAACAAAGAAGAAAGCAGTCATTAGGTGAGTTTGACTTTAGTAATTCATAAGACATTTCACATTGTTGATGTTAAACCAGTTAAGCTAATTCTTGATCTCACCAGTCCACCTATAAAAACAAACATGAGTACAGTTTCTAAACAGAATGGCTTTAGGCAATTCCATGTAGGAGAGGATTCATTACAGAAAAGATCAGTTAGAGAAGAGGTAATTTGCCAGTTTGGGCCTTCAAGGTGAAGTTCTGGATTTAAGCTGCAGAGCAGAATTTGGCGTTGGTGTCTGAGCTTGCATTGTGTGTGGCAGAGCCCCAAACTCCAGCAACTGCTTATTTGCTAGTAGATTCCTCTACAATCATACAAGCCAAGAGAAAATTACCTTCAAGCACCACTCACAAGCTTCTCTCTCATATGTTTATTTACTTCGAGGCATGTAGGTCCCCTTGTCAAATAAGGTCTACCCACTTGGGGCAGCATATGTGTACTCAAAATATGTTCAAATTGTGTGTGAGCAAGTGTGTGCAGGGGGAACAGGACTGATATTTGCTCATGATAGGTCAAAGCTGGGATGTGGTACCGTTGGCCTCACTGCCTTGTACGTGACAAGAAGTTTAAGTTAGTTCACAGCAAAGGTAACTGTTCTTTTTTAATCCCCAGAGTCTGTCTACATTTCCCAGCACAAAGTTGTGTGGGACCCTTATTTTAGTGCGTGGTGTTGCAGCATGCACTGACCAGATCTCAGACATTCCATGTTTCTGCCCTAGATTCAAGCTGTGTTCTTTCCTTCTGGACTAATTGGCAGTGATTCTAACTATTATTTCTGTATTTTTTTTTCCGGACCATAAGTGAACTTAGAAATTCAAGAGCCTACAACTCTGCGTGAGTGGAGGGAAATCAAATCGCCCTGGCAGGATGGCAGAATAGAAAAATAAAGCAAAGCTAGATATCTATGAAGGGCACAAACAGAGTGATCCAGTATATTTGCAGTCACTCACAGGCAGTGTATGGCTTACAGCTGCCTCCCCAGCAGTATCTAAAGTAGAAGTTCTCTGGAAGAAAATTTCAATTCAGACTGATCCTGTCATGTTGTTCCCGGGAGCCACTTCAGTGATATAGATGAGGAGAAACCTCAGTGGCCATAAATCCAAGTTTGTGGATTTGTTAGTCAACCTACAAGAAATATCTGTTTCCAGTTTAAAATGCTCCCACTAATGACACCATAGCCAGGAGCAGTGTTCCGCCACCGCTCGCGTGCTGGTATAAATTGGAGAACATTTCTGAAACGTAAATGGAGACAGATTAGTGTAAAACAAATGTAAATCAGAAGTACTTTAAGTCCATTTGATTCAACCTGAAACAATACTTTGAATGAAAACAGGATTTTTCCCACTGAGTAAGCTCTCTAATTGCTGTAAGTCAATGTTATTACATGGATTTCTCACAGCTGCACTGGTTTCCTCCGATAGAGGAACAAGTGTTTGGCTTTAAAATCACAGCAAGAGAGCATGTTTTTAAATGTATTTTGTTTTACTTCTCTAAAGATGATCTGGAGAGTCAGCTGCAAAATTGTCCGTTTGTATAGAACAACAGACCTCATAAACTCAGTTTCCTTTTACAAGGTGTTGTATGTGTAGCTCCTGTGAGGATGCAAATTAAACCTGGTGCATTAGGAAAAGTAGCTTCACCTTACAATGGAAAGGTAACACTGGAGGAGGCAGTTAATGTCACTAGGACAGGAGTTTTGGTGATAAAGGTGGATTCTTCTGGTTTGTTGAGCAGAGTGGTTGTCATCACATCTTCTGGGCTGGTTTCTGTTTGTTGTCAGAAAAGTCATATTATTCTGTTAKAATTTTGATTTATTTGCAAAATACAAATTCAGCTGCTGTGACTGGATATTAAATGGTAATAGACTTGTAATAGGAATTTGTCTTAGGATTGGAACTCTGTCTGACTTTTAAATCTGAAGAAAGTAGTAGTATCTAAGACTATTCATTTGAACTTAAGAATCAAATGATCTCTAAATACTTCTTTTTAACAACAACAAAAAAAAAAACCTCTGCTGTGTTTCATTTTGGCTTGAATGAATGTTTCAGTCTGAAATCAATTGAAATCTTCTAACCTCTTCATTTTACTAGAAAGAGAACAAGGAAATGTGTTGAGGCTCATAAGCAACTGACTTGCTTTGCTTTGCCACCAGACCAAAGATTTCAGAGTGATTTGCCCAGCTCTGCTTCTAAATTCTAGATTCTTATTTCCTCCCCTAGGTAGTGCATTGGGCCATTTGAAGTAGAACACTCAGCAGGAGTGGAGCCTGTCAGAGGACAGGTAAGGATACTGCTTTTAGGAGCTATATAAAACATCTGCTAATGAAATAACTCTACCTGTAGGGGAAACCTTGGCTGATACTAACAAATTAAAGATGTAGACAAATATCTTCRAATACATTTAAGGGGACTTCCTTAAGCATCTTCTTTCCTGTGAGGGTGACAGAGCCTTAGAACAGGCTGCCCAGGGAGGTTGTGGAGTCTCCTTTGGAGATCTTTAAAACCCGCTTGGATGCAGCCCTGTGCCATGTGCTCTAGGTGACACTGCGTGAGCAGGGGGGTTGGACTAGATGACCTCTGAGGTCCCTTCCAACCTTAAGCATTCTATGATTCTATGATGTGGAATGTCTGCCCAGACACTAGTGAAGAGCTCCTGGGTGCTGAGGATTCTACTGTGCTCCCAGTGGGGAATTTTAAGGCTGCTTTGTGGAGCTTAACAATCAAAAAAAAAAAAAAAAAATGTGGCCCAGCGTGTGGCTGGGACCTGGCTTATGTTCCCAATGGCTTCAAAGCAACTTTTTGGTAGAAAATTGCATTATTCAACTTAGTTTTCTGTTGAACGTTATTCTTTAAGTTAGTGCTTGCTGAATGTTGCCTAACTCAAGATCTTTTTTAGATGGTAAGAGCTTGTATTGTTCTGTCTCCTGATACTCCTCATGATACTGCAAAAAAATAATTTTTCACTGCAGAGCTGTGGAAAAAAACATTATGGTACCCTACAGATACCCCAGAAAGGCAAGTACCACTGAATTCTAAAAATACGAGTAGTTCCTGGCAGTGCACCTCAAAATTAGAACTGCCACTAATCAAACATAATAATCAGTTTAGAAACACAATGAGGTTATATTTTASAATAGTAAAATATTGTCTCTTTTTTTTTGTCGTGGCATCTCACTGTTTTTTAATGTTGGAGATTTTAAATGTAATTCCACTTTTGCAAGGGAGTAGTTATAAATAGAGTTAGATTTTTAACAGCAATTACAAAAATACRTCAAAAATATAATCTGGACACAGTTTCAGAATCTGATTCTTGTTAAGCACATTCAGGTTTTGAATATGAGCAAATACTTTCMAGCAAGGTAATCCACTTAACTTAGTTTGAAGTGCAGTAATCAGATTGTTCATGTAATCCATTTATTCTGTGTAAGTAATAAAGATTTTTTAACATAATCTAATTATGACCTTTGGAAGTAATAGGGTTAAGAGCAATCGGAAATATATGTGCTAGAAGAGATTCTGATTTGTTTTCTGATATTAGTCTACATTGGATTTTAAACAGATTTGGCTGGATTTTCCCCTGGGATCTGTTCTGGTGCTGTAAATCACTCATTTACACCAGTGAACATCTGGCCCAGGAGGTTTATTTTCTGCTGCAGTCAGAGAGTTTTCAATTTAAAAATAAGGTCAGGCAAACTCATCAACATGCTAGTCCAGTTTTATAATGGTATGAAATCTTAAAAACTGAACAAGATCAGCATCCGAAAAAAAAGAGAGAGAGAATCAACTAGTTTCCATTGGCCGTGTGGGAAGCAGCAGTCTGAGTGCTCCCTGATTTGCCAGGTTTTCAAGCTACAGACCCTCTCTTGCTCCCTCTGAAAACAATATTGTGCTCAAATCCAGTGGTGCATGGTCATCTTGCAGCACCTATTTGAAGAATTACTTGAATTACTTTGAATTACTTTGAAGTAATTCTAACTGGCAAGCTCTGTTTCTCTAAAAACTTACTCTTTTTGTTGAGCACTGGCATTGCTTACCAGTTTACTCCATGGAAGAGCTCATACTTTTTAAAACAGCAGGCTTGCCACCAAAAAGAAAAAGGTTAGAATCAAGCAAAATTAAGCTGTGTGTTGTCGTTCCTCATTATAAACTAGGTTGAATTTGTTCGACAATTGTCAAAAACCATCTCTGGGAAAATCCAAAGGAAGAAATTAAGAATTCTAAGGAGTGGGGAAGAGCTTTAGCTTTGCTGCTGAGCTCCTAGTCAGAACGTCCTCATCCTGGGTTGCTTTTCTACCTTTTGGCATCTTATTCCCTATCAATCAATCTCAAGAGGTGCTGGAAAGCTTCCTGGTCGGGAGTAGAAGATGCCACTCTTTTGGTGCTTTAGAGTGTTTCTAAATTAACCTATTCCCTATAATTTTAAGAGTTTACAGGAGAGACTGTATTGAAAATACTSATCAGAAAAATAAGGAATCAGACTTTCTTTTAGTTTTTGCATTTATTTTCATGTTTGCATTGTAATGTCTTGTTGAAAGGCACAATGAGTTTTATGACAACTGTAAGTAAGTGTCAAATATTATTTAGTGAGCATGTTCTTTAATTGGTTTTAGTGGTCTGAATTCCACATTAGATTTAGCCAGTGCCAGGTTGCATATAATTTTGGGATTAAATATGATCAAGGATTTCCCGGCTGAGTAGTCAGCTGAGTTTGTGAGATATTTCCATAACAGTGAAGCGCAGTTACCTGGGTGCAGGTGCAGCGGAGAGGRGTTTAGCTCGTTCCTGTTAGATCTCGTCTCACGTTTCTTGTTACCCCACTACGTTGCTCACAACTCACACCCTCCAACTACAGCACAGTCTGTGTATTCCTTACGCTTCCCAAAAGCCACGAGTAACTGTTTGTCCGTGACCAAGGCTTGCTGCATTTACTGGGAGCACAAAAACATGAGAGAACTGAAAAAAAAGCAGGGTTATTTAATCACAGAATTTCCTGGTTTTGCTGCAGACCCACTGTGTGGCACCTTAGAGCACATCTGCTGTCATATCAAGAGCTTGGGAAAATAACAAACACGCTTTATAGTGAAGTTGTTGATGACCTTTCAGGACAACTAATTGCATTATTAACTGGCAAACAAGCACGAGTCCTCGGAGAGGCTGTGCAGGTGGATATTGTCTCTTTCATATCCTTAAGCTCTGAAAGGGATATTTTTTTGCTTGCCAGCTACTAAGCACATAATTGCCTGAGGTAAAAAAAAAAAAAAAAAAAAAAAAAAAAAAAGAGAGAGAGAGAGAAAACAAAATACTGCATCCATGTAGATTACATCAATCCAAATGGATCTTACATTGCTTAAATTAGTGAAAGGTTTAAAATTGTTTTCTTTAGGAGCAGAAGCAGACCTCAAATGATGAATAAAACCCAGTCCCTGGCGTATTTGCATGCTGAGAGTATTGTATTTTTTAAGGACAAAACAAGAGTACCTGAAAGGAGGGAGGGCTTATTAATTAGCCTTTTGGAGATTTGGCAGCCATGCAAACTGGCTGAGCTGCCTGCAGAGCTCCCACATGTGAGTGCTGATAACCCGATCGTGATTGACCACCAGCTACTGCCTGTGCTTGTTGTTTTTAGCATSGTCTCCAATGTTTCCTGCCTCTGAGCCTTAGTTGTATAGAGTTTATTGTCTCTGTACAGAATTGTTTATAGTCTCCAGGATATATAGTCTATATGTGCATTTATATGTAGCGTTTATTTATCTTGATCTTACTTTCCCCTTGTTGGACTCTTTGCCTAAACTAAATCTGTCACAATTGAATAGCTTTAGTTCATGTATTATGTTGCTGCCTTCCAGAGAATGAATTTTGTTTCTCGTTCCTTCTTTGTCACCCAGTTTTGTAGCAATAGCTCAGTAGTTTTCCTTGTCCTCCTCCTCTACATTGTCCTCATCACTTCCGAATTCCATGAGGTTTCTATGCAGAAACTTCCATCGCTTGTTTATCATGAAAATTCTCAAACTACATTGAATTCCAAGATCTGAAAACAAATGCCCATTTGGTTGTGCTTTCCAAAGATACTGATGCTGTGTAATAGGTTATAGATTAAAATATGGTGGATTATCCATTCACCAAAGGCAGTGAACCAGAAATGCAGTCATTCATACTCACATTATTTCCATCTTCTCTTACCTTTTTTAGTGATTGTGCCTTTCTTCAGAAGGTAATTAGAGAAACAAGAGCTACGTTCTCAGGAGGATATAATCCCCACCACGGAACATGACTTGCAATATAAATGAAGAGTCACGGCTGTTCGGAAGGCTAGAGTGAACGTGGAGGGGATAGGGATGCTGCAAAGAGGACATTGCAAGATACACTTGGTAGAGTTAAAGGATATCTCACCCCATTAGACATAACATCTCCTGGTATGGACAACTTTTTTTTTCTTGGTATTGTCTGTTTGCTTTTCTAAACATCCCTGGGGAAGAGTAACCAGGGTCATCTTTGCTCTGATCAGAATTGCAAAATTAAGGGGCTAGTAACCCCCTGAAAAGAGTTACTGGGGCTCTAACTTACCCATAAGGGCTAGGATAAAATGTCATAAACAGAAAGACTTTCTGCTCCACATACATCTTTTCTGTTTGTAACTGACAGCTCAGTATGGAATTTGTACATAATGCTACTATTTGGATTTTTCTGTCTCTTGTAGGAAGAGAATAATCAAAAAGCTCAGATGTTTTTCATCACAAACATAATATCTGGTTTTGTGCCATGAAGATTTTCCTTGACTTTCAAGTAATGAGGTCCCCTTGGGGCATCCAGACACTCTGCAGATTATTCCACCAGCATCACAGGGCTTTTGCAACGTTGAATTTCTCAGATTATGAAGCCATCAATCGCTGTGAAAAGGAAGTGCCTGAATACTTCAATTTTGCAAGTGATGTCCTGGACAAGTGGTCTCAAATAGAAAAGGTTGCATTTCTGGTTTCATTTATGTGTTTTCAGTACGTTAAGTGAACGTTCAGTACGTTTCAGTACRTTTGGCTTTCCTGTAGTCAACCATAAAACTAATTAGCTTCTGTTCAATTCTCTCCTGATTTCCACTGTAGCCTAATCTTAACGCTGTAGAAAAAGGAAATGCAATTTGCTTAGCATCAGATATGGTGCTTTGTCTGTATCTCAATGACTCTGCTTCATCAGCGTATGCAGTGATGGGTTTGGAAAAGCCTCTAAATAATTTTTGAGCAGAATTGCCATTGCAAATTAGGTAAATATATGCACCGTATTAGGTAGGTGCCTTTTCATAGAATGCCAAAGGTTGGAAGGGACCTCAGAGGTCATCGAGTCCAACCCCCCTGCTCACGCAGGGTCACCTAGAGCACGTGGCACAGGGCTGCATCCACTTTTAAAAGGACTCTTTTAAACAAAAGCTAAATAGAAGCTGTAGAACTTGTAATGTTGCCGAATTGCACCGTCTGGAGTATCACAGTAAATTTGCGAGGAATTAGAGAAGCTCCTGAAGTAACCAGTATGTCACTTACCCTTGTGTTGTGTGCAGGAACGAACAGGGCCATCAAACCCAGCCCTGTGGTGGATAAATGGAAAAGGAAGTGAAGTGAAGTGGAGCTTTGAAGAGTTGGGCTTCCTGTCCCGAAAAGCAGCCAACGTGCTTTCTGGCCCCTGTGACCTGCAAAGAGGAGACCGGATTGTAGTGATTCTGCCCCGAATCCCAGAGTGGTGGCTGCTGAACGTGGCTTGTATGCGAACAGGTGAATTGTATCACCCCTAGTCATATGGATAATGCTTGTGGCAAAAGCTGGTTAACAGTTCATAAACAATTACATTTATTATTTGACTTTGACGCTTGAACTTTTGACAGCTAAAGGTACCAACAGGGGTAGACTCTTATGACTGATGAAATTGCCTTCAGTGGTGTTTTCTTCTCTTTCTGTGGCTTGTATAGATTTAGAAATCAAATTGAATTAACTTCAGATGGACTTAAGTTATAGCTGCTACAAAGTTTATGGGCCCAAAGAAGTATTTTATATTTACATTGTGCTTGGGGCAAAGAACTTCATAGAAACAGAAGTGATTTTGTGCTTCCCACCTACACATCTGTATTCAAGTAGAAGCAGAGTCCATCTGCTCAGAGATGTATGACTTACTTTCCCTCACCTCATTTCGGGGTTGAATGATGCTGGCATTCAGCATGTCGGGGGAAGCTATGAAATGATCTAGACTGTAAGTGAACCATGTTYAATATATTTTCAATTTTACTGCACTTTTAGGTATTATCTTCATCCCAGGGACAACACAACTGACAGCAAAAGACATTTGCTATAGGTTGCTGACTTCCAAGGCTAAGTGCGTTGTTACCACTGATGCACTTGTTCCTGCAGTGGACTCGGTTGCATCCAAGTGCCCGTCCCTGAAAACGAAGCTAATTGTATCCGAGAGCAGCAAGACCAAGTGGCTGAACTTCAGCGATTTGTTAAAGTGAGTACCTTCCTCCACAGCTCCACCATCTCCACTGGAATTAGCTGCTGTTGGCTAGCATTGCCTGTACAGCCGTTGTGTCACTGTGCTTCTGCCAGCTTCTTCAGACAGTTGCCCACTTCAGTGTCACCAAACAGAAAGACCAACAAAACGACAAAGCTACTGTTCTAAAACTTCCTAGAGCTACTAAAATATGATTAAGAAGATTCAATGAATCCACTTTCATGCTGGGACGATATTACAGGGGTTAAGTCCATGACACAGGATAACACTGATTTGGAAAAGAAAAAAAAAAGTTGTCTAGAATTGCAACAGTCCTGTGAACGAYTGTCACTGTCAAGGAGCCCCATGGGCAAAAGGAGGTCAGAGGATCAGAGGATCCAAGCTCAGTTTGCTAAATAACATCAGCCACTGTTTTATATAAGGGTCTTTTTTGTCGTTGTCTTTTTAAGGTCTGCCTCTGATGCCCATGACTGTGTGAAGACGAGAAGCCAGGACCCAATGACGATCTATTTTACCAGTGGCACCACAGGTGCCCCCAAAATGGCCGAACACACCTACGGAAGCTTTGGTCTGGGATGCTTTCTTTGTGGAAGGTAAAGCATTTAGCTCAGTTATGCCTCTGCAGCTCTGAAATGTGAAGCAAACAAACAGGTTTTTGTACATGATGCAACTCTGTTAGACGACAAGTCTCCCATGGTAGTAACGTATAATTTCTTTTAGTATCCTCAGCTGAATTGTAGCCAGGAAACAAGGATCTTGTTTGATATGGTATACGACACCATTTTAGAAGTGAAAACTTACCTATCTAAATCCAGGTTAAATAACATATTTCAATGAGTATCATTTGCTTTTCCTTATCTTTGCCATCAATATAAAGGTTAAACAAGAGGTATTTGTTTGAGCTCTGGAGTTTTCTATCAGATTTACTAGGTCAGGAGAAAAAAAAAAGAACGTTTTTTAAATCGCTGCTTGCAGCCTCCCTCATATTAATCACCTTTCTCTTAAACAGATACTGGATGAATTTGACTCCCTCAGACGTCCTGTGGAACATGTCAGACACTGCTTGGGCAAAGGCAGCTATTGGAGGTGTTTTTAGTCCATGGTCCCAGGGGACATGTGTTTTTATACATGCCTTGCCACAATTTGATCCAAGAACAATCTTAAATGTAAGAATACCATGCTGACAGTAAGCAGTTACTCATATTTCATAATGTTTTCCAGACCAATCATCAACACTGTCCCTTGGGTTTATGGGATTGGCTGTTTTAGCATAGCATAGGATTAGGATTGCACTGTGAAAAGGAATACAACAGATTTTGCAGCATGGCTTTTTGAGGGCATAGGATATACGTGGCACCTTCCAGTTGGTAGAAGTTAATAGAATGATTTAAATATCTACCCTTCTGTACTTCAGTATTGAATGATAAATGAGCTGAATTACATATAAATTAATATTTTAAGTCAGTTTCTATGACTCTTAAGAAAGACAAGTTAGTATTGCAAATACTGAATGAGTGAGATTTGCCTGTTCCTAAAAGAAAAAAAAGAAATTATGTTGAAGCTTCTCAAGTCAATGTCAGATTAAATCTTGTGACATTCAGAAAGGAGAGTGCCATTACTAAATAGCTCAAAGCACATTATATGGAAAATTTTATGTTCCTAACACACAGGGGTTATCTGGGAATTTTTACCCTCAGTTCTACTTTTTAAATATTTTTGATTAGTAGCTGTTGGCTCATTTCTGTATACATTTCTTGGCCGTGCAAACACCTGCATGTGTGGAGTTTCACAGCGCAAAGTGCAGTGGACTCTAGAACTGCACTGATCCATGGTGTGGATAGAGTGAAGACTGCTGGATAAGAGGCCTCCCCTTGCTTTTATTTGTCTGGCCTGTGACTGTTGCTGAGCAAAGGTCATTTAAGACAAAAGCAAGGTAAAAAAGTGGGGCTCAGTTACTCCACTGAGTGATGGTGAATCATCTGCTAGTGTTATGGATGAGAAATGAAGACATGTTAGAAAACGGAGACTCAGCTGAGATCTTTATTTTGCTAGCAAGGCACTCACATCATCTGTGCTCAGTTCCAATCAAAGGAAGATATATGTTTACCCATCCGAAACATACCCCTATTAATACAGCATTGCTCTTGACTCAACCTGAGCTCCTGATGACCCAATCCTGGGTGCGGTACTGCCTGTCAGGCCCTGTGTCAGGAGAGCTGAGGGCAGTGCAGTATCATTTATGCCCTAATACGGAAGAGACATTAGTAGTTAGCAGCAATGTCTTCCCTGCCCYCCTCTCCCCCAGAATGATGTTGTTTAACCTCTACTTTTTTATTAATTTGTCAGACCTTGTGCAAGTATCCAGTGACAACACTGTGCAGTCCCCCAACCGGCTACCGCATGTTGGTGCAGCGCGACCTCAGCAGGTACCTCCCTCCTGCCAGCGGTGTGACTGTCACCATGTCTGTGCAAGGTGCTTTCTGTGGCCCATATAGCCACGTAATCCGTAAACACAGAGAGGTGGCAAAAATGTGCTGAACACAGGTTGCATTCTGGAGGCCCAGCCTTTTCCCTAGCTTTGAAGAGACAAATTAAGACAAAATATATCACAAGCAGTAAGTGCAGAGGACRGTGTTCAGGCATGGAAGCTGCACTGCTGTCAGTCTGTTATGTCTGTGCAGCCTCTCCAGCTCTGCTCTGACCAGAGCTCTAGGCTTTCTGCCAGCCTTAACCCTTCTGTTAAGGGAGTGTGGTGTGCCCTCAAGTCACAGTGTTCAGTATAGGGGAGTCAGGGAGAGCACAGTTTGTCCCTGGCTGTCCTRTGATACTCAGCAATGTCCTTTGTCTATGAAGTTACACATTTAAGGCACTGAAGTACTGCTTGACCGGAGGGGAACCACTCAACCCAGAAGTGATGGCACARTGGAAAAGGCAAACAGGACTGGATATCTATGAAGGCTACGGCCAGACAGAAATCGTATGTTCACCTTCATTTGTAAAGTGTTACAATTCAAATGTCACTTAAAATTCTCAGGGGACTTGTAAACAACGTTCTTTTTGGTAAATATATAACTACATATAAAAATACATATTTACCCAAACCAGGGGGAAAAAGTCATGTTAGGGTTTATGGCAATTGCCTACAAGAGCATGTTATTTTGCTTACAAATTGGTTTTGATATTGCTTTTAAGACATGACCTTTGAAACATCTCGATTTTTTTGTCCAAGTTTCTCAGTGAAGTCCATATACTTTTTGGCTCATATGTGAAACATTTACATCGTAAACAAGCTCAACAGTGAGCACAGGATAAGAACAAGAATAGCCTCAGCAACGATAAGGGAAAAATACCTGGGCTGATTTTTTCTCTTTTCCAAAGGGAATTATATGTGCAAATATGAAAGGAATGAAAATTAAGCCAGGTTCCTTGGGAAAGGCAACTCCCCCCTATGATGTTCAGGTATGTTGGTCTCATTTTCTGTTGTTGTTGATTTCTTGAAGGTAAAACACAGGAAAGTGCAGGATACAGTACAACCGTCAGTACTGTACAGTCACATTTAGGTCTGTGAGTCAAATGTTATCAGCTGATCCATTGGTTTGTTGTTGTTTAGAACCTGTCTCTTTCTCAGTGAGATACTGCAATTACTCTTGTGTCTTTGTTATTGCAGATTTTAGATGAAAATGGCAGCATTCTCCCTCCTGGCAAAGAAGGAGACATTGCCATCAAAATAAATACCAAGCGGCCTTTTACTTTTTTCAGTTGCTACTTGGTAAGTTAACAGCAAGTTTCCAGAAAGCTGTTCTAGACCTGCAGGGTGAAATATATTTATACAAGCAGTAGGAGGTGCAACACAAACTGTGGCTGTTTTTGGTTTAGAGACTTTGTGACATCTCACCTTGACCCACTCCTTCTCACCCCTTCCCCTAATTTCAAAAGGAAGAGTGCTTTTTCCTAGCATATTTCCAGGGTGCATCTCCTGCACTGCTTGCTCTTCCTCTTGTTGGGGTACACTGGTCTGCTGTCCTCTTCACAATTAGAGACAGCCCAGAAGGCAAGAGGAGCTTTTTGAAATGCACCTGAAATAAGACATAGATAAGGGGTATCTGTATTTGTTCCTTCCACGTTTTATGCCTTTCTAGCCCCAAATCCTACAAGAATTGGCTGGTAAGAATTGGAACTCCTTTGCTCAGATCTGGACATCTTCAAGCTTGGTGATTTAGCCAGGGTACAATTATAAATGCCCCAAGGAAAAGCAGCTGAATCGCTGGATAAAAAAAAAAAAAAAAGTGACTTTTCTGTTTCTCACTCTGCCCCTACATTGTGTCTTAATTGGAATTTAAGACATCTGTAGTTTTATAGAAATAAGAATTTCTTTTGGGACTGAACAAGGACTATTTGATGTGAAATCTTGATTCTGTCTCATATTCTTCTGTAGATCTACTGTTTGACCTTTAGTGCTTTATTTGCCTGTGTGATACATTATCCCCTCTGCAAAAAAACGAGCACAACCTCTTACACTTTTTAGGCAAGAAGAGTGCAATGAAAGATAATATGGATAGTGCCCAAAGAGGCAAAGTTCATCTATATGCTTAAAGCTTCTCAGTATTTAGAATGTTTAGTTGTTGCTTTGTCAACAGGATGATCCAGTGAAAACGGCTTCGACAATCCGTGGAAACTTCTATATCACTGGAGACAGAGGGAGCAAGGATGAGGATGGATACATATGGTTTATGGGGAGGTCTGACGATGTCATCATCTCCTCGGGGTTTGTAGATTTTGGTTAAAGGGCCAGGAAGTGTCTAATACCTGTATACCTTTCCTCTAGTAAGCATTTAATTTCTCTCTCTTAGGTATCGTATCGGACCATTTGAAATAGAGAACGCCCTGATAGAGCACCCAGCTGTGGTGGAGTCGGCTGTTGTCAGCAGCCCTGATCCTGTCAGGGGAGAGGTAATTAAWAGTACCTAAAGTTACCCCATAAGGTAATTTGTGTAACAGAGGCTATACTCAACTTCCACAGAATTCCCAAGACTCTTCATAGAGCTATCCAAATGGTTCCACCACTTAATCAGCAGTAACAGGAATGGAAAATTTGTCTGCCCCAGATTTTGTATTTATTTATAGATTCATATGATCATTAGTTTTCTAAAGAACAGGTCACTGTATATAAAGGTGACTCTGGTCAGAACTGAAGAACAGTTTCATCCACTACCTGGAGAATTATATTCCTTAATTTAACAATACAGGTAGTCTTAGAGTTGAAAAACTGTAAAAGTCCTTTACAGAACTTTTACAAATTTGGAAGCAGATTTTGAAACTTTTATCTTGTACTGCGAAGGATCTGGATTAATGTAAGGTAGAAACATTATTTAGTTCCAATTTTAGATTTGTTTACCGCACAGGTGTTAAATAGCAAGCCTGTACTGCAGGCCATACTCATTTATTCTCAAATGTCATATTTGCTAGCTTGCTCTAATTTAATTAATACTATAATTCTTAATTATTTTCCTTTCATAGGTGGTAAAGGCTTTTGTGGTCTTATCTCCTTCCGGTAAGTTACAAGATCCAAAGAATCTGACCTGCGACTTGCAAGATCATGTTAAGAAAGTCACCGCTCCATACAAGTACCCCAGAAAGGCAAGTAAATATGGAAAGGCTATGAGTAAAAAGATTAGACTCAGCTCTTAGCATGAGATCTTAGCTTTTTTGTCTGTTGTAAGTCTGTACTTAAAAATAAATATGAGAAACATGATTTTCAAAGATAGACTGGAAAATGGTAACTCCCATCTGTTTTCAGATAATGTAGTGTTTCTCCAATCACTATATTCTTATCTAAACCAAATACTGGAGAGACCATTGCTGTTTTGAATCAAAATTTTCTAAATCAGATCATTTTATTCTTTTTCCTCTTTTGCATCAGATTGAATTTGTTGAGCAGCTTCCAAAGACGATCACTGGAAAAATCAGACGGAATGAACTGAGGAAGAAGGAGTGGGGCCAGCATCTTCGAGCCACCTAACACTTGGAAGGCAGATMCTTTGATTGATATGAGGCCTATTACATTTAACAAGAAAATCACGATAGGAGGTAATGAAGGCTATAGTTCTTGCGTGCATCCAAATTAAGTACCCTACTTGTATGCATCTTAAAAGCCTCAAGGATTTTTAGAAATAAAAGTATTTACAATAAATATTTACTAAGGTGAGTTATGAAAAAAATCTAAGTAGCAAAATGTGGACATCTTTAAGATTATAGTGTGGGCAGCCTCTAACCGTCAGACATAACCTTCACAAGTAGGTGGTAGTTATTCAGCAGTTTCTTCTGAAGAGCTGTAGATCTTCCATACAGGAGAGCTAGTGGTAGGAGGGAAAAAAAAAACCTGACCAATGAATGCATCGTTAATCCTGATTATCAGCATCACCCACCAATAAACATTCAAAGTTAGTCTTTGTGTTTGGTCTCTAATGATCCTTTCCGATGTGTGAATATGGTGGTACTGGTTTAAGTCCGTACAAAAAAAGGTTTAAAATTTAAAGAAAACACTAGTTGGGTAAGAAAGTAGAGTTTTAATAAATGGAGAGGAAAGGACAGGTCTAGAAAGAAAAAAGTCCACTTGATTTTCCAACTTCTAAAACAATTTTGAGAAAAGAGGAAATCATAAAAGAAACACTGTTAAGAGGCTTAAACACATCCTTTTCTTTAAACCAAGACAAGTAACACTTGGTGTTCTGCAAGACAAGCCTTTTTCCATTTACAAACCCCATCCTTTTAGTCTACAAATGAAATACTGAAGCTAGCAGTGTCAAAAGCATACTCCAAACCATACTGGAAAGCAGATTATAGCTATGCTCTATTGATTTTTTTTTTTAATTCACTGAGATACCAAAAAAGCTGCTGACAATGGAAACAGGCACTGATAGACGTTGTTTTCAATGTGAAACAAAATTAGTATTATAAAGCTAAAACTATGACCGAAAGTTACCCCTGTTTCCACTCCATCCAATATGGTGTAACAGAAAGCTTCTTCCATAAGAAACTTGCAGTATTTAAATTCAAGTTTTGAGACCTCAAGAAAAAAAAAAAAAACACAAAAACTGTTCCTCCCCTTTACTCCTTGTAGTTATATCTTTGGAAAGAGCAGCAAACRGCTATTTGCATGAAATTACTCAAAAGGATTCTGTTCAACAAGTACATAGAGCATTTGCTGTATGCCAGTAACTGCTGTATACACAGCTGTGGTAAACACAAATGTAATTTTGCTAAAATTCTTTGCAATGCCTGCACTGTACTTCTACTGTTCTACAACAGCCAGTTGTTATTCATTCTTGCATATTCTTGCACAAATATTCAAGTATTTTAATCATAGCATTCTTCCCCTACACTTTAAAGACTCAGAATATTCTTGCAGAAAGATGTCCATGTGTGTGTATATATCCCTTCATCATACAGGAAAGGATAAGGAGTTTTATCCCCTTCTGATTACATGCAAAATATATCTGAGAGTTCTGCAGTCACCCAGACTGTGAGATCACTCACTTCCCTCAAAATCCTCTTGCAAACAACTGCCTTTTCAAGATTTCTCACTTCTGTCACTACATGCTGCTAGGGCTGATTCTGGAATGTCTTTTGATTTCTGCAGTTCTCAGATACAATAAGGGAGAGTCAGTATACGTCAGGCTGGCCACATGTGCATATGTATGCACACACTTGCTCTCCATGCTACATAAAGACAACACAGAACAAAGCTGCAGAGGAATTACAGCCATTTCACCTTTCCCTTTTGAGCACTGTTATGTCTGCAATAACATCAGCTCCACCTGCAGATACACCGTGAGCATTAAAATTCTTACACATGTGGATTTAAAAAACAAGACTCCAAATGAAAACCCACTCTTCTCTTCACAAAGCCCTTTCAGAACTCTAGGGCATTTTTAATAGATTTCCTTTGTGTTTATCTTTCCCATCTACTATATCTTTTACACTGTAAGTATATCATTCTCCTTGGGGTTGGTTTCTTGTTCACCTTCATTCTTGTTCTCTTGTGTTACTTCTTTTGAGTTCTCTTCCTCCTCCACTTCTTTTTTTTCTGCCTTTGAGTCTTTTTCTTCAGTCACACTTGACTTTTGCTGTGCATCTTCTTTGTTGCTCTTCACCACCTCCTGTAGATTGTATTTTCTGAACAGAACATAGTCTCTCACCACACTCAAGCAACAGACGTTTTTTATTATTTCCACCACAATAGTATACTGTGGGTTATTGAGATCCACTTTATTTTCTGGATTGAGGCTGCCCACAATTCCTGTAAAATAAGAAACAGTTTAAAAGATGGAAAAATAGCTTTAGCATACCTTAATGTAAGAAGGGTTACAGAGGAAAAAGAACATCTCCCTTAAGAACATCTTAACCCACTTAAGATTTTAGCAACAAAAACAAAGGCCCATTAAGCCTACTCTGCTGTCACCCAAGTTCTGTGCACCCACTATTGGGCAGATTATTTATTTGTTTTGATTCTATGTGAAGTATATACATACCTGCCAACTCCTTAATTACTTCTTCCCTACTCATATGACTGTTATTACGAGCTTTGTAAACAATTTGAAAAGTACCCTTATTAGGGACTTTAAACCAAGGCTCAAAAAATGTTTCCGTGTATTTTTTCATATCCTCCATAAAAGCTTTGCAAGTTCCAGAAATAGGTAACATGCGCAGAATGACTCTTGTTTTCTTCTTTTTAGTGGTATGCATATCCTTTAATATATGGTGCACCAGATTCTCAGGTTCTACAAGAAAAACAGCAAGGTATGAGACACAAGTTGAAGGCATTTTCCTCCCTCCTCCCCCTCATATACTAAGCTGGGAAAACCTGCTTGGCTGCACTGCTGCCAGCATGAAACCCTGATCTGAAAGTAGTTTTACTTTRCCCAAGCCAGATCTTGCTAAAGTTGTGCCAGCACCACGTGTAGTGACCCTGGTAATGACAAAATTTGTGGGGGAGCAGAAGAGAAAGCCTGTATTTGTTTGGTATAAGCTGCTTCCTCAGGCACTGTGCTCTGTGCACTGCGTCCGCACCTATGCCCTGCGTCCGGATGAAGACGACGTTGTTGGCGCCGCTCTCCACCGACTGGAACCGCCGCAGCTTGTGCTCCGTGGAGGCGCGGATCTGGCCCACCTCCTTCCTCAGGGCTGCCTCGACGTCGTCCTCCTCATCCTCCTCCGGGTCGCTTCCCGACAGCCGCTCCTCGGCCTCTGAGAACTGTTGGCACAAGTCACGGCCCGGGTAAGCGCCACGCAGCCGGCCGCACAGTGGGAGGGCGCGCGGGGCAAAGCCCTCAGCAGCGCGGCCCGCTGCTCCAGCGCTCGCTAAGGGCGCGCGAAGCCGGCTCCCCGTTACCTGCTCGGGCCCGTAGAGCAGGTCCCCGTACTCGCCGAGCAGGCTGTAGGCCTCGCCCACGCACTTGCGCTCGTTCATGTTGCAGGTGATGAGGATGCCGCGCATGCCGGCCTCGAGCTGCCGCCCGCCGCGCGCGCGCTTGGCC
>NW_020454316.1:7073135-7091403 GCF_003342845.1 Nothoprocta perdicaria | reverse complement strand
CCAGCCCCGCCGCGCGCCGCGATGGCGTCAGCGCCGCGACGGGCGGGCCCGGGCGGTGCCTCCCTCTGCGGGGCGGCGCGGGGCAGGGTCAGGGCCCGGCGGCGCCGTTAGTGAGTGCGGGAGCGGAGCGGGGGGGTCGGCGCCGTCAGGGCGCGCGCAGCAGCGCGGGGCTCGGCTGCCCCGTCTTCCCCTCGCCTCTCCGGAGGGAAGCGCCGCTGGAAGCCGCRTCCGGCCCCGGCCGGGGCCTTTGGGGCCGAGAATGGCAAAGAGTGTGTGTTGAAACCGGGAAAGGAAATTAAAAAAAAAGAAAAAAGAAAAAGAAAAAGAAAACACGGCCCTTGGCCTCACTGCCAAAGCAGGGTATGGCCCTGCCGCACATGCCCACTAGGGTAACTTAAGGAATTAACTTMTAAAAATATCGCAATGCTACAATTTTTGTGTTAAGCGGTGAAGGAAASTTCACTCAGGATTGTCAGGCTATTCTGGCCCACACTTTGGGCACAGGAGGAAAAAAGTTTCACAAATTCACAGCAGAAGCTGTGCAGAGGCTGGTGGTATTGGCGTCTTCTTAAGGCTTCATTTCCACAAAGCCGCCAAGATCAGCACAGCTGCACTGTGGATTTTCCACATGGAGGAGACCACTTGCCATGTGTAAACTGAAAGTTGTCGTGAATCTCGATGGGGTCGGAAGCCCCCATGCTCCTGTGAGCTGGAGTCACAGGCCTTGGAGTCGGATGTGTCCAGACATGCCGTGAACCACAAGGACACGTCTCTTCAGGCCACTTTGTTGGTGCTGGTGCTACGGAGATGCAACAAATTCAACTAGGAAAACCCTGTGACAAAAAGTGCCCAGGGGCTTCGGGGTGACTGCAAGTGCTCTGGCAGGCAGTTCTGTGCCCCTGCCCAAAAAGGGTGATACACAGAAACAATCACAGGAAAGTGGTCACTGTGGAAATGTTGGCTTTCTTCCTAAACTGGAAAAATTCTTCCCTACCCCTGTAACATTCCTGACTTTCCTGTCTCCATCCAGTTGCTGTCATTTTTTGTTTATGTCCCTGCCTACCTTTGGACGATGTAATCTTCTGCATCTTTTGAGGATAATCCCTCTGCTTTTCCTCTGGGAAGATTTTGTTGCATGCACTTCAAAACGCTGTTTAAAATGCTGCTCCTGCAGCTCAGCTGGCAAAGGCAGGAGACCCGAGTGCCGGCCAAGATGGCAGCATCATCTTCACTGAGCAGCACCTGGAGGACCATCCACGGTGTCTCTGCTGGCCCTAGAGCCATCGTTTGAGGGTGGAGATCATCCAGCAGGAGCGATTTTGGGCACTGACAAACTAGGAGAAGGAGACGGGAGATATTTGGGACTCGCACCTTCTTCTGCACCTCTGGGCTGGCCAGCAGCACATCCGCTCTTCTCCCCGGAGAGGGTGTTGCTGCCCCTCGTGCGAGTCCAAAGTACTTGGAGTGAAGCCAGGAACGCGCCGCTGGGCGCAGAGCAGCACGGGAGGCGGCTCAAAGCGGTGGGGTGCACAGCCCGAGTCRGAAATCTGTGTCTGGAGTCCAAGCTGTGGCGGATCTGAGAGGGCTCCGTTCCCACACAAGGCAGTAAGTCGGGACTGACGATCCTTTGAGAAGGTAACTGGCCCTCCATGCCCCTCTCGCTGKTGCACAGTGTGTTTTCTGGCACAGGAGCTGATTTGCCCCTTGTCTGTCTGTGTTTTCATTTCTCTCTATCCCTCTCAGTCTTTCATTTGATTGGCTCAGCTATGTTCATCATGCACAGACAGTATGTTAAAACTCCAGAAAATATCCCTTTCTTTCACTAAATCACTAAAATCATGTGGTTTTGCAGCTGGATAATTATTAATTCTGTAAGGATCTAGCGGTGTTTATATTGCTTTGGAAATAGCAGGTGACAATGCGTGAAAATAGTAACTCTGGGGTTTTCAGGACTTCTTTAAAGATGAAATCCATCCTGGATTCTTTTTCGGGGAGTTCTTCTAAGATTCCCCATCTCATAAAATTATGTTTTTTGCTGACCACACATGAAAATGCTGATCAAAACATCAATACTTAAAAGTTTTTAGGGTTTTGCTATCTTCATATAATTTCTGGCAGCCAGTCTATCCCCAGTTTTGACAAACTAGAAAAAACAGACATATCATTGTGCCATGTAAGACAGTGGTCAGCCAGTAACTAAGGACTGCAGGATTAATCTTGGAGTTTCCTGGTCCATGCTGGCATTTCTGCGGTGTGGATTTCTGCGGTGTTTGTTTAATTTACAGTGCTTGGGTAGTGCTCAGTGCCTCTCCCCTATGGCTGTGAACTGAAATGTGATCTCCTGGATTAGCAGGGTGTGCGAGGAGGGAAGGAATGTGAGTCACAGGGAAGCTACCACTGACAGAACCCCAGCACTGCTGGCTGACTTGGATCTTTAGACATAAAGTATTGTCCAAGTCTGGGACTAAGATTGGATCCGTTCTGAACAACGAGAGGATCTCCTTGCCTTTCATCTGTCCTTGTCTTCCGTGCAGTAAATAACTGAGTGAACCTTGCCTTTGACCCTTGTTAAATCATCATTTTATTTATGATTGAACTCTGTTAAATCATTGTCTTACCTCAGTAAACTATATTGCTGCTTCTCTCTTAAAAGTGAAGTGCATCACTCACCCGTGACAAGAATAACCTTGGAAGAGATCATTATGGTTCTTGCTGCTCTGCATTTTCTACTGAGGTCTCYGAGTGCTCTATCCCTGAGGGCTCCTGTGAGAAGATCTCTCCATCTTTCTAGCCAGGGCTATCCAGTTTGCACCTCTCAGAGCTCTAAGAATTATGAAGCCATACAACAGCAGTATAGACCAGAGGTGCCAGAGTATTTCAACTTTGCCAGCGATGTGCTAGACAGATGGACTGAAATGGAAAAGGTAACAAGTATTTGTCTTCTGTAGTGCTAACATACTTCATGCTGGAGCATGACTATCAGGAGCGTTTCAATAAGCACGACACCAGAGTTGTTATATTCCGCTTATGATTTGGCGATCTTCTTATGTCCATTGAGCTTGGTGTTATCATATGCTACATGACATGAGACTGTAAATAAATATGTGTTTACTGAGTGAATCCATAGACCAGGCCACTCTAAATCTGACACCAGTTCACCCATCAGCTTTGAACTGCACACTGCTGCAGATGTTGGGCAATCACTTGACCTCCCTGTGTCTCTCCATGTACCTGGAAAGTTAATAATATGGTGCAATGTCAGACCTCACCCTTCTAACCCAAAAGTGAAGTCTTTGCATCAGGGACTTTGAACATACAAATCTGGAAGACTGTGACCCCCAAAATAGATGTCAGGTGTGTGCAAAGAAAGAGAATATAGAAAAACCATGAAGTCTTTTACCCTTGTTACCATGTAAGTCTAGTCCCTATAGATGTATGACTGATTTTGCAGATTGCTCATGATGAGGGGGTAAACCGATTTATGTCCAAATTGCCATCAGGAAGAAATCAGAGCTAAAACCCCTCTGACAAAAGGTAAGTTCATTTGTCGCCTTTTACAATACATTGCACATGAGCATTTTAATGCACACATCATTTAGGTGAGACATTGATCAAGGTCACATTGTGTGGGCCTATGGTCTTAAATCTTTCTTTTAGTTTTAGAAGCACCAGTTAGACCAAGTACCCAATGAAGCTGGAAATGAGATGGGGAAATTGTCTGAGTCACAACTCAGAAGGACCTACATTCATCAGCTACTTCACTGGCTCATCTGAACCAGAAGGATTTTTCTTTCTCAGAGCTCATTACCGTACAGCCTCTTCAGGGTCTAATGCAGTGAGCTCAGGAAGGAAATACAAATTTATATTTCTAAAATTGAATGTGTTTCTCTCAGGTCTAAGTTAAAGGTAACATTTTTTAAATGAAATATTTGCACTCTACCTCATTGTACTATAGGAGGGAAAAAGACCTAAAAACCCTGCATTGTGGTGGGTAAATGGTGATGGAGAAGAAGTGAAGTGGAGCTTTGAAGAGCTCGGAGTCCTGTCCAGGAAAGTGGCTAATGTTCTGTCTGATGCCTGTGGCCTGCACCAGGGAGACAGAGTTATCCTGATTCTGCCCAGGGTCCCAGAGTGGTGGCTGGTGAACGTGGCTTGCATGCGAACAGGTTAGTAAAACCATAGAAGTGATTTACAGATACAAACAATGTCACAGAAATCAATCATTGCTATTTAACATAACTCAAAACTACAAACATGCTAATGGAGATGAACATCACTGACATGCAGGTCAGGAACAACTTTCATGCCAAGTTTTGCCTTCGTGGTACTTTTAGGATTTTTTGACCATGCTGTGGGTGTTCAGAAAATTCTGGGAGTCTGTGTACCTCTTCCCAGCACTAATGCACTCTCTTACTAACTTGCAATGAAATTAGTGCATACTTACCCAAGTGTTTCACCTGTTCACCTGTGGGCTGTGTTAAATACTTGTCTTCCCAGTATTTACAGCCCGGAATGTCTCAGTGCCTCTCAGACTAGCAGCGTACCCTGTGAGGATGGGTACATCTGTATTTATTAGTGCAGAAGATAACTCCAGAGAAATAGCATGTCCAGGGGAAATGCTTTTGGCCCAGAGAAGATCCTTCTGTTGGGTTCTTTTGCTGTTCCAAATTAAGCCTAATATATTTCTAACTTGCATTGATCCTCACATAGATTTTAATCCAGGAAAACAAAAGAACAGTGTAATTACAGACATACTACCAAATCCTGCTTTTAGCACAGTCCTGTCCCACTAATAAGTACATGGTAAGCTGAAGGCCATTTATAGGTACAAGGATTGTTCTTAAATGTTGAGAGTATTCCCCTTTAGGAACTGTCCTGATTCCTGGCACGCAGCAGCTGACAGCAAAGGACATTCTCCTTCGACTACAGAAATCAAAGGCAAAGTGTATCATCACTGATGATTCTGTGGCACCAGCTGTAGATTCAGTTGGGCCTGAATGCCAGTCTCTGAAATTCAAGCTGCTTGTGTCAGAGGGCCACAGAGAAGGATGGCTGAATTTTAAAGAGCTCCTGAAGTGAGTAACCACTACTGTGAAAGTSCCACAGAAAGAATGAAAGATAAGCAGTGATGTGTTGTGAATAGAAAATATTGGCATGTGTTGAAATATTTTCATTCTTTTAGGACTGTGCAGTGGGAAAATATGATTATGGCACTTTTGATTGCTGCAGAAATTATTTGTCAAACATTTTCAAGAATTTATAATTGACCCTTTCAAATCACTTTTTATTTGTCATTTTGCATATTTTAAAGACATGCTTCTTCTGATCACTGCTGCCTGACCACAAAGCATCACGAACCAATGGCCATTTATTTTACCAGTGGAACTACAGGGTCTCCAAAAATGGCTGAACACTCCCACAGCAGCTATGGCATTGGCCTCACATTAAGTGGAAGGTATGGATATTATTTTAAATCACAGATATATTTCTGTAGCAAGTTAAATGGCATAAAGAAGGGAAACAGAAGATTTTACCAGGAGCTGTTTTTTTCACTATTAAAAAAAAAAAGAAAAAGAAAATAAGAAAGAAAAAGAAACAAGTGGGATCTGTTAAATCTCAACAAACCTTTTCCTGTGCAACAAGGCAGAACTTGAGGCTGGTGTGTTGTTACACTTGGCAGTCATACAGAGTTACTAACTGATTTTTAACATTTTCATTGACTTTTTCTAAACCTTTCATTGTGCATAGCTAATGGATTGCCCATTTACTAGACATCAGCAAAGAACAGATTTACCAAGTGTGTACCATAAAAAGGGGGAAAATACACATAGTTCTTAGGCTTCTGAATTTATGTACACTACATAGGTTCATGGGATCTTTAAGTTTATAAAACTATGATATTTAGAAAATTGATGTATCAGTGCATTTCATTTAAACTGGCAAAGAGCAACAAATCAGAAGAGATCAAACAAAAATAACTAAACAAAGATATCTTTATCCCTAAAGAAATTAAATAAACCCCCAGCAATCTCATGCATATTTATTCAGCATCCTGTTTTGAGGTGGTATTAGCTTTTCCATCAGTATATAACAAAAATGCAACATCAGTCTCTCCTGATGACATCTTCGCTGCACTGTGACTCATTCCTGCTCAAAAATTCAGCCATTTGCTTATCGTCAAATAGCCAAGAAAAACAAGGGTGGATTTGCTTTGTCGGCATGACTGTTGTTGATATTTTAGTATTTGCCCTCTTTCTCCCAAATAGAGATTGTGGACTCTCTCACTGTGTTATCCAGGTACTGGCTGGACTTGACTTCCTCAGATATATTTTGGAACATATCAAACACAGGCTGGGCAAAGTCAGCTTGGAGCAGCGTTTTTTCCCCCTGGATTCAAGGGGCGTGTGTGTTTGCACACAGGATGCCAAGCTTCAGCCCAAGCCTTGTCTTTGAGGTAAGCAGGGAGAGTCCAGCAACCACACAGTTCTCTCTGATTGATCTTCCCTAGATTTTCCCTTCCCCAGAGCTATGCAGGAGGCAGGATACTGCACAGCTGCAGCCTTCACTAGGAAGTAGCCAACTGGTATTTCAATAGCAAAGGCTGTAAATACGAGCTGAAAACAGGAGTTTCTTTAACATCCAGAAGGTTTCATGCTGTGCTCTGGCCAAACCTGCAAACATTACTTGGTCTAAAAGTGAAGCACACGAGAAATGGGACAGGAGTTGGTGGAGTGCTTTGATGTTATTAAAATGAGTGACAATTGCAGATAGTAGACAATTTCGTTTGCATGTACTATACAACTCAACAGTAAGGAGTAAGAGGCAGCAAGGCTCAACTTCTTTAGCATATGGCACCAGCGTTATACTCTCGTACATCCTCTGCATGCAACTCACTGAAAAAGATCACTGTTGTTCATTTTACATAGAAACACTTCGTTATCATACCCATGTTGTTTTGATTGATGAAAATTTTTAGCTAACATTAGGATACATTGAAGAACTTTATCATTAAGTTTCCTACAAAGTATCTTAAAAAGTAGTCTTATGGTTTCCTTTGTTTTTTACTTAGACAGAAATTATGAAGAAATTCTGTAAGGGAGAATGCAAAGCTTTCCAGAGAACAGAGCTTTGATGTGTTGAACTGTTTGCAAAAAGATGTAGATTATGTTTTGAAGAAGAACCTATTTAAATGTAACTGCAGTATATTGGTGATGGTAACTACAAAGCTAACTGCTTTTAGGACACTAACATTTTGTTCATGTATTCATAAGCTGAATATTGAGATAATTGCATTATCTCTTGTGATGTAGGTGAGACTTCTCATGTTTCAGTAGCCACATGTACTTTTTTATTATAATTCTCTAGAGCCTGTCAAGATATCCCATAACAGTTTTCTGTTCTGCTCCAACTGCCTATCGAATGTTTRTGCAGCATGAACTGTCCAGGTAAGCAAAAGCAAAGTTACCTTATTAGTGTACTGGATTAAAACATTCGACCAAATGCTATTCTCGCCTTTGCTTTGCTTCCAATTTACAATGACATAAAGGCAAATCCAATCACCTATTTCTCAACACCTTGAATCTTATGTATTAGGGACAAAACTGGAGCAAAAATTTTAGGGATAGTGTCACCATCACAGATTTCACAAATTATAGCAAACTTGCATGAGAATTTGAAAAGCAGTTTAGCTGATGATATAATAGGATAATAATATGATACTACAGTTGGCATGTTTTCTAAAGTGCTTTTTAGTTAGATTTTCCTTCCTTTTATTTTTCCCCTGTATTTCCCCAACACCAAGACTATGCTTTGTGTCAGTGCAGCTTAGCAACTCTCCTGTGCCTTTTTGTCGTCATTTTGTTTGAGACCACATTTTAGATTCTAGTGGTAGAAATATTGTATCAATCCTTACATTTTAAAATGTAATTTGTTGTTAAAATTGTCATTAAAAATGAAAGTCTGYAGAATTGTTTAACTCCACACAATTGAAATGGAATGTGTAGGACTCAGTAAAGATTGTATTTCCATGTTGAAAGGACCTCATTATACGGGAATACGATAATGAAGGTACCTGGCTGATAGACCACTGTGTGTGCTCCACTGCCAATTATTTGCATTCTCTTTCCCACCAAGCTATAAATTCAGAAGCCTGCGGCACTGTGTGAGTGCTGGGGAGCCAATCAACCCTGAAGTGATGGGAGAGTGGAAAAAGCACACTGGGCTGGATATTTATGAAGGCTATGGACAGACAGAAACTGTATGTTTGGACTCTTTATGGATACAGCAATAAATTACATTAGGGTTGGCAAGAAAATGTGATTATATGCAGTTATGAGAGGGGAAAAGTCAATCATAGTAATAATAAGGARAAAAAGTGTGGCTTTTATAAGTTATATAATAATTTTAACAGTTTAACCCACAAATCCAAGGACAACTTTTCTTTCCAGTAGGTTTCTGGATTGGAAACTAACACAAAAGAAGCATATTCCTGATTGTTGGATGCCAAGTTTTGCTTTAAAAACCTATCTTTATTGCTCTTGTTAGTATTATTTGGAGCTTTGAGTATGATACTTACACCTGAGCATTCCTGGAAAGGTTCTAGGTAGGCGCTCCAAGAACCGTTCTTGATCAGCAAATCTAAAATTGTTCTAGTCTCGGCCTAGACAGTTCTAGATTTGCCTGTGATCCAGAACAGTTCTAGAGTCAACCTAGAATGGTTTTCAGTCAGGTTTAGAACAGTTCTGGGTCATGAGGGTCCTGTGAAAGTTTCAGATTGGGGAATTCCTAAAGGTTCTGTAGTGACAGAATTCCTGGGAAGATTCTAGATTGAGGCATTCCTGGAAATGTTTTGGGTCAGAGCACCTAGAACCTTTCCAGCTAGATTCGTGATGGGAATCTAGAACTGCTCTAGGCTGTCACATCTAGAACCATTCTAGGTCCACGTGCTTACAATCAGTCTTAGTTGGGGGCTCCCTAGGGAAGGTTCTGGATTAGATGATTCCTGGAAAGATTCTACAGTGGCAAAAAGGTTCTAGAGCTGGAGATTTCTAGATAGGTTTTAGATTGGGGGAATTCCTGGAAAAGTTATCATTTATTTCTAGAAGTAATCATTGAATATGTCATCATAATGCAGACTTAATTTGTATTTCTTATAGAGATCATGTTCTACCTTTATTTATTAGCTGAGCATTTTAAACAACTGAAGACTCAATATACAAATCACAATTTATTCTTTTTAAACCACTTGTTACAGGTGCTGATCTGCGGAAACTTTAAAGGAATGAAAATTAAGCCTGGCTCTATGGGAAGGCCATGCCCAGGGTATGATGTCAAGGTATCGTATGTCTGGTGGCAGTATGAAGAAGAAACAGTTCACTCCCCTCCTTCACTCTTTCTCTCTCTCTCCCTCTCTCTCTCTTTCTATCACAGTTACTTTGGAGACTATTAGAAGCTTAACTATTAGAAGAGGTCTAAAATTGCTGATGTGGTTATACCATGTATCAGTTTTTAACAGTGATTGAAAAAAATACATGTGCTACTGCCCTGAACTGAGCGTGCAAAATAAGCAATTGGGTTATTTGGTCACACCATCCTCACCAGGATCACAGAGATCACACCCACCACTGGCAGATGGCAGAACCTTGCCGAATGACTGCAAATAAATTGCTTAGTTCAGGAAGAGCAGGACTGATTTTTTTTTTTTTTTTTTTTCATGGTGAGAACAGACCTGCAGAGGCTGATTCTAGCACCAGATCAAGTTGTAATATTGGTAGGATTTTAGTATCTTGGTGCTCTTAAATTTTCCCACCACATTTCTGATCTTCCTCTCGGAGGTGGGGGGTTGCCTGGAGCGGGAAGGATCTTATGTGCTTAATTTCCTGTTTGCATAATACTTGGAATTCCTCAGAGAAAAGATGACTTACATTGGATTATTAGTGTTCTTATAGAGCAGTTGTCAGAGTAGTGCCTCCCACACCCCCAGCCCCCTAACTTCTCTACATTGTTTTCCAGAGAAGAAGAAAGTAGTTCAGTTTRGTATTTTAAATAAGCACAAGATATTATAGCCTTAATTTAATGTTTTGTCATTTGGATCAAAAATAATAAATTGGTGTTTTGTTTGTTTTTAGATTATAGATGAAAACAGTAATATTCTGCCTCCTGGGAAAGAAGGGGATATTGCCATCAGAGTAAAACCTACAAGACCCTTTTGCCTTTTCACTTGCTATTCTGTAAGAACACTCCTGCAGTTAAATKATAGGCCCTGTTAAGTTTCTGTCATGAGGAACCTGATGCCTCTTTCATTCATAAACACTCTGCTTCCTGACTTGAAAAAAGAAATGTGGAGAGGAGACAGGGGTTTTCATTCCCTCCTGCAGATATTATTCTATTTACTCAGCACCTGTCCTACCTGGCAAGTCAAGATTGATAATGAGAGTCTCATGATATTTCGTAGCCTAATGGTTGGGAGAAGGAGGAGCCCTCCATTCAAATCCCTTCCCAGAATTCGGGCAGAATTTGCCTCTATGAATATGAAGTAGATTCATATCTATCACCTCCTATATGTATATATATCACCTCCTCCTCCCCTGCTCCTGGCCTCCTTTTTTTTTTTTTTTTTTTCTTTTTTCCCCTAGGAATTTTAATTTCAGTCCAACGGCTGGAAAAATAAATGCATGGTGGTTTAGGTTCTGACCCTTAGAAACCTTACTAATGATGTCTTGTATCAGCCTATAGTCACGTTTCTCAAGTAGTAGAAAGCATATATATRTTGCCTGGAAAAACATACTCTAGCAGTGAGCTGCATTTGCTATACAAAGTGCATTTATTAATCAGGCTGTGCTGAGCCTAAACTTGTCATTGAGATGAAAAATATCAGGATACGAGATGCTATAAATACTAAGGAAAAAAAAAAATACGGGATAATCACCTAAAAGCAAATCCTGAGTATCATTTACTTCTGTATTTCTTGCAGCTTTCATCGTTTCCTTAAATCATAACATAGTCTTTTTAAAAGTTAAAGTCATAACCAGTAAAACTCAGTTATCACAATTTATGATTTTTATTAGTATTTTGTAGTAAATACTAACATTTAACTATTAATTCCCCATTATTAATATCCTGTATTACAACTCTCTTGAATTTAATGCACAAGATTATAAGTGCCAGTCTAAGAAGCTAACATTTTCAAATATTTTACTGTATTTTGACTTAAGTACTGAAATGCTAGAATACAGCTTTCATTTATTTTTAAGCAGTTTTGTACATGCATACAATTTAATGTTTCCCAGGACGATCCAGAGAAAACTGAGGCAACAGTACGTGGAAATTTTTATGTGACTGGTGATAGGGGGATCATGGATGAAGATGGATACTTCTGGTTTGTTGGACGAGCTGATGATGTCATCAATTCTGCTGGGTAATTTACTGCTGGTAAACAAGAATTCATTAAACTTGAATAATACTGGTGATTCAGTAGCATAACACTGTGTTTTCGAACAAAGTTAATGCACTTTCCTTCACTTTAAAGATACCGCATTGGACCATTTGAAGTAGAAAGTGCCCTAGTAGAGCATCCTGCAGTGGTGGAAGCAGCAGTTGTCAGCAGCCCAGACCCCATCAGAGGAGAGGTAAACAAGTTAAAACACATCTCTCCTCACATACAGCTTTGTGCATGGTTGAGCTAATAAAGCCCAGCTCCTGATGGATCTGTCTAGCCCTTGGCTGAATATTTTAAACTAAATTTAAAACAGTATTTGCACTCTATAAGACAGCGTGGACACTCCACACAGCAGATACCATCCAAGCTGCTTGCCCCATAGGCACTAAGACAAAAGTACGACCTTTCCTTGTCACTGAAGTACTTGCAGTCCAGACAAGTACTTTAAGAAAACTGTGTGTCCTGTACATTAGTTACTCTGCAGTGTGTCAGCAAATGTTTTATTTAAAATTTGTATCTTACTGTTGTACTGTGTTATTGCATTGACATTTAAGTACTTGCTCTTTTACTTTTTTTGAAGGTTGTGAAAGCCTTTGTTGTTTTAGCATCTGAGTATGTTTCACGTGATCCAGAAAAAATGATGAATGAGCTACAGGACCATGTTAAAAAAGTTACTGCTCCATACAAGTATCCTAGGAAGGTGAGTGCTCATACACAGGACCCTTTTAAGAAATTATTCATTATCATAAGAGACTTAGCATTAATTCCTCTAAGTCTCACAACTGCATACTAATGAGGTTAAGAAAAAAGTAAAACTAAGTAAATGGCAACTGTTTTTTTTAATTGCAATTTCCTCCCTTTTCCAATAGATGGAGTTTGTTCAACAGTTGCCAAAAACTGTTAGTGGGAAGATCAAAAGAAATGAACTGCGCCAGAAGGAATGGAAAAAAGTTTGAAATTACTTGCTGCTTTTTTTATAATATCTTTTATCAAGTAAGATATACTGATTTATACTGTAATGTAAAGTAAAAGACCTTGTATTTTGGCCTTCTTCACTTAGGTTTAACAAATTCTTGTCTGAGGCCCAGCTGACCCCCATGCTATAGTAGTAGCTCATAGCAAGAAAACAGGCACGCTGATACAAATCTATTGGGAAACCAGCCCAGAAAAAAGCACTATAATTAGTCAGTGTTAAATAAGTTTAGTAAACTCTTCTAGGCATTTTCTTCATTGTTACTTTTATTTAAATAAAACAGGAGATTTTTAAGAGAACACTGCTATTTCAAGAATCACATTTGAGAAGTGCAGCAACTAAAGAATACATTTTAAATTTTAAAAAGTTACAGCTCAACACCCATGTTAAGAAAAAGACAAAAATTGTATCAGTATCATTACAATGATGTTGCAAGACAAGTAAAGAGTTTAAAATACATGATAAAGCAGAAATATAAGATATTACCAGATRTTTGTACTTTTTAGCACTTGCAGCTTGATCAATTCTCCCCTTCKTTAATGAGATGGTTTATAGCATATGGGCACTCCGTATGCTTGAGTAGGTTCCACTTTTATCTACTTTAAGCAAGCATGTCATTTTTGTTCCATTCTCAGAACACATATCTAAGATCATTTGACCATCCTGATTTTATTAAGCAGGAACAAGTTTAAGATTTGGATTAAAAAACACAAACACACAAAATTCAAGTTCTCATAGAGGGTCTAAGATGCAACCATTTCTTGTTGGAAGAATTTCCTGAAGTACTGGAGGAAAGTCTGAGAGAGGTCAAAGTACCTGTGTTGATAGGGGGCACGTTAGAAGACTTCTCTTTTAGAAATGCATATTCCCACTTGAAGTATCCACAGCCTTGCCTTTTGCCTTCATGCTTACCAACAGGACAACAAAAAAATGGTTTGCCATGATTTGGGCCACTGTTTGATACAAACAGTCTTTTAGCTCTCCGACCACAATTGCAAAGAGGGGGGGTTGTTTTTTCATTTTTTGCAGCTCTTACAGACTGATTCAAATTGACTGTGGAATTCAGAATGGCAGGAGACACTCTGGACACGTTAGAATTTCTTAAAGGTAAGGAATGATTAAAAGATGCATTTTTCTCTTCATATATAGCAAAAGACTGTTTTTTCGCTGCTGGGAACATATTTGGACTCGTTAGCTTTCTTTTAGGAGCCTCTGAAGTGGAATCATTTACAGTTAATGCCGACTGTGATGAAGTAGCATTTACTTTTGCAGGTGGTAATTTAAAAGCAGAAAAACTTGAAGGCTGCCTTGGGACCATTCCTACATTATAAATAGTAGTATCAGGGCTTTTGTAAATGACAGACTTCTGAGGTTCTACAGGTACTACTGTTTTCTSCAGACTTTGAAAATCTGAACTCATCACAGCTGACGCTTTAGAAATTGTTGTTTCTTCAGATGCTGTCAAATTATCTGTCCTTAAGTCATCTTTAAATTGAGTACGATCTGACCTTTGTTCATACTGTGATTCTGGTATTAGAGCTACATCTTCCCAGTCAGTCAGCAGAGATAAACAATCAGAACTGGTACTAACATCCTCATCCGAGACATTAACTGAGGCGATGGTGGTAGAGACGAGCACTAACGCTGACCCGCAGCCTGGCGCGCTGTACTGGGCAGCGCTCATCACGTGCCCRTTGCTAAACCCTTTCTGAATGCCCACAGGGCAACAGAGCTGTGGCCCTCCAGGACGGAGGGGAGCCGGGTCTGCAGTTGCTGCTAAAGAGCTCTGGGCTTGATCACCCAAGTCAGTCCTGGAGCTGGTGCCAGGCACCACATGGATGTCTGCAGAGGACGTAATTGTATTTCTCTCCTTTTGCTCTTCCATTTTTTCATGGGAATTTATCCTAACTCTGGTAGCGCTGTTGTGGTTTCCCTTGCATGGAGAGCTCACGTTGCATGTTGTACCTCCGGATGTTTCAGCTCTGCTATTACTTCCCAGCAGAGTTTTGTCAGTGAAGTTTGTACTCAGTGGTCTGGAAATCAGGTTCTGCTTTGGATGTGCCTAGAAAGTCCACAACCAAATGGAAATTTGGGGAAATAAATACCCAGAAGTAGATAACAATGCTCTAAATTAATAAGCCTATTAACCTAACTGTGTTCTGCTCAATTCATAGTCAAGAGGCTGGCTTGACTATCTGAATAACTCACCTTTCRTCTGCATGCCAGACTCTGAAGCAAGTAGAAGGAAAGATAGGAAAAAGTCACCAACCTTATTCAAAGATTTAGTAACCTTCAGCACACATCCATCACAAATCATCCTCCATGCAAGCCGGGCAGTATTCCGAGAATCATCCAACCCTTCAAAGGAAGGGTTACATTAATAACCTTCAGTCTTCCTTTTAAACTACTACTCAGTGTAGTTAGTAGTAGTGGRAAAAGTCCACTCACTTTATAAATGAAAGGGTCTCACACAACTGTGACACAAGGTTTTATAGAGAACAGTTCAGAAAAGGACAGTGACAGTAAAATTCCTTTTGCTGAACATGTAATGGTCATCTAAGCAGAGTTTAACACGTGTTTATGATGACCAAAATCCCTGTTGTATCGTTTATATCAAATACATATAGCTCTAAGATTCTCTTACACTAATAAGCTGTCCAGAGCTATCCAGTAAGATGAAGTTTCCTTAATTCTTCCTCAAWTTTCTTATTCTCCCTTAATATTTTTCCATCTGCCCCCTCATAATTTAGTGTTTGGCCGTGTTGTGCAACAGACACTTAACAATACAAGACCAGATCTCAGGAGGAAAATAACCTCTCAGAAATTGGGGGGGGGGGTCTCAAGAGGAAAATAGCTCCCCTCCATATGAACATAGGAGATGACAAACTCTAATCTTTGAAGCATCTAGCCTTTCTATTTAGATGCTTTCTGCTGAACAGAATGTTCCAGAAGTTASAGTAGCTTTTTAGCTTTATAAAATATATATATTTACACATATATATTTTTTAAAGATGAGCATCATCATTATCATACTTACCAGAATGCTCCCGTCCTACAAAAGCTATCCCCAAATCCTGCAATGCTCCTTTTAGACCTTTAGGCTTCCTGTTATAGAATAACTAGGGAAAAAAAAAAAAAAAACTCAAGTGATTAATACATTTCATAGCCTCTTTATAGGGAAGTGCAAGCCATTTCAGAAATGCCACCTCAGAACCAAGTCTCGAGCTCAGTGTGCAAGTTAAGTGTCTCTGTCTTAGAACTGGRGTAAGTAACTGTTACCCTATCTTACCCTGTAGGAAATTAGAATGGAGAGAATCATGAATCTGCTTGTCTCAGTCTTAATCTGTTCTAGCCTAGCCCTGTACCAGTTTGGTTGAAATTTATGGTTTATACTGATCAAAGACTGAATTCAATAGCTTTGAAAAATACAATTATAACTAATATTTTGGCAAGATTATTTTATGCTATCTTTTGGCAACTGCTGTATACTGCAAAAGCAAAGGCATGGATACATTTGGCACAGGTGTAAGTGCCTTTTAAACAAGAAACAGTTACTCAAACCAGGTATCTCGTTGGACCAGAGGGGAGGGGAATGTTCACACTGTTCCTTTTCAGGGACCTAACTCTGCTGCCCAGGTTAGGGGTCTGAGCACCAGGAGGCCGTGGGCAGGAAGCCTCCTGGAGCCTTTTGAATTTCCCCTCAATGCGCGTGGGAACGCGGGTGCTGTTAGCCCCTACCTTACAGCTCTGAAGATCCAAATACCTCTCAAGACTGCTTGCTRCAATGTTAAATGAGGACTGCATAATACACATTCATTTTTTCAATATACATTTACATGCATGTAAAATATATATTCATTTTTTTCAGTATTACTCATGCTGTTCAGAATATACTGACTAATGAAAGCTCAATTCACGTGCTAGAGCCATAAAGAGAAGGAGCCTGAAAAGCTCAGGATTACCATCCTCTGCACAGCAATAGGGCAATAATGAGAACATGAAAAACAAGGAAGTTAAAGCAGCAAAGAGAGTAAATTGTTTCAGAAAAGGAAAAGCAGGTGTGGAAAAATCTGCCAGTATTATCACTTACTGCAGTGACATTTATCAATGTCACCAATGTTACCACTACTTAYAAATTTGTTTTCTTAGAACTAAGTTTTGTATTAAAATTGACATCGTTCTGGGGCATAAATTTTGACACTGAGGGATAGTAACATACATGGAAAGAAACCAAGCCATTCAAATGCACAGTACCAGTTTCTAACTTTAGACATGGTTAGCCCTGAGGTATTATTATGTATAAAAGTGTTTCACAGTACTGATTTTCTTACTCTGTATGTTGCTTTGAGATCAATCCAGGCATTGAAAATATCTGGTTTTCTTAGCTGCTTCCTTTTACACTCATAGTGCAAACACACACCCAGGTCCCAGTCTGCACAAAAGAACAAATACAAACAAAACTTTAAATTTCCACTTCTGATGATTACCAAAGAGGTGTTTATTATATCTGAAGAAGGCAGAGGTTACTAAAGAACACTAAGCAGTTCAGCAAGAAGTAATGCAACTATTTACAAAAAAAGCATATTCAGAATACGAGATATTTGTTTAATTGGGCACAAAAAAGAAAAGGATTGTTTCAGTTAAACAGCAGGACAAGTGAGTACCTTTTCTTATGAAGTTGGGATTGGTGAAGATCTTAACAGTCTCATTAAATCATCTAAGCCCGTAAGTATATTGACACRATAAATACAAAGCAAAAAAAGGGGGTAAGTATTGCAGACCATAGAGACAAAGACATACAGAACRTCTCAGTTTAATATTTTTCAAATTTTTGGTTTTATCCCAGCGTAATCCATCCTTAGGCCCCAATACAGAATTTTGGGCATGCAAGTCTAACAGAAGTCAGGCAGCGGCTCACTAGCACCACCAAACGTTCCCTCTTCGCTTGTGTCACTCTACAGAAAAGCAAAGGAAATTGTGTTTACCTGTCCAAGTCACAAAGGTGCAGAGCTTTGCTTCTGATGTGGAATTATTGGGAGTATCTGAAATGAACAGAATTTTCTTCTCCTGCTGTATCTTTTGGATCCATTTCACAAACTGTGACAAGCAAATGTTGAGAGGGACCCCTTCTTCAACTTGCTCCTGTATAAAGAGAGCCAGAAAGGGGCGTAGAGGTGTTAGTGCCCACTGAAAGGGGTTAGACCTTTCAGGAACTGCTCCGCTCACCGCGCAGGGCGGCGCGGGGCCTTTCGTGCCCCCGCTGCAGCGGCTCCCCCGCCSAGGGGCGCCTCCCGGGGCGGCTGCGGCTCAGCGCTACCTGCGTGATGCCCGTGAGCGCCGTGCAGAACTCGGAGAGAAGCGGCTGCTCCTGCGGCTGCACGTAGCTGTGGAACTCGGCCTCCAGCTGCCCGCTCGCCGTGTTCAGCAGCACCGCCGGGAACTCGACTGCGGCCAAGACGGGGCGGGAACGGGAAGGAGCGGGAATGGGGCAGGGAAGGAGCGGGAAGGGGAAGGAGCGGGAAGGGGAAGGAGCGGGAAGGGGAAGGGGAAGGAGAAGGAGCGGGAAGGGGAAGGGAAGGAGCGGGAAGGGGAAGGAGCGGGAAGGGGAAGGGAAGGAGCGGGAAGGGGAAGGAGCGGGAAGGGGAAGGGAAGGAGCGGGAAGGGGAAAGGCTCCGCGCGGCCGCCGCCGCYCCGCGCACTCACTGGTCTCGGGCGCGCGGCGCCCCGCGTCCCGCCAGCACGTCGCCTCCAGGTCCAGGACGGCCACGTAGGCGAAGCGCTGCGGCGCGGCCGGGCCGCGCGGGCCCCGCGGCCGGGCGCTGCTGCGCGCCAGGCCCAGCTGCCTGCGGAGGGCGGCG
>NW_020454316.1:7071713-7072931 GCF_003342845.1 Nothoprocta perdicaria | reverse complement strand
CCCCTCAGCGGCCGCTGCCCGCGCGCCGCGCCGCCATTCCAAACCCGCCGCCGCTCCGCGCCTCGGCCATCGGCTGCTCTGGTCTGCGCGCTGCCGTGACGACAGAGGCCACGCCCGCCGCCAGGCGCAGGAAGTGGCGCGCCGAGGCGGCGCGTGCGGCGGAGCCATGGCCGGCGGCGGCTGCGTGAACGGGCGCAAGAGGCTCCGCGGCGGCGGGGACGGGCCCCGCGGGGCCGCCAAGAGGAGCAGGCGCGGGGAGGGCGCCGAGGTGGGAGCGGCCGCGGGCGGGGGCCGCCATGAGGTGTGGTGAGGGCCCTGGGAGGCCTCGAGGCCCTCCCTGCCACGAGCACGGGCCGGTCCCGCGCCGGGGCCGCTGCCGCGCGGGGCGCCCCGCTCGCGCACGGGCAGCCCTGGCGCGGGGACCTGCCCGTGCTCGTCCCTCCTGACGGCGCCCCTCGGTCGAGGCCGTCTGGGACACTGAAATAGCAGCAGCCTTGGTGTGCGAGTTGGTAAATGAAATCCTGCTTGCGCTTGTTGACAAAGGAAACTTGTCAAAAATGATAGGAGAAGTTATTTTAATTTTTTTTTTTTACACTGACTGTAACTAAGTAGTGTTTCTGTTTTACCATCTAATCTCCATCCTTTTCCATGAACTTGCATGATTGCGTAAAACCTTTCATGGAATCCCAGAATGGTTGAGGTTGGAAGGGGCCCCTAGAGACCCTCCAGTCCAACCCCTGCTCCAGCAGGGACACCCGGAGCACGGGGCACAGGGCGGCATCCAGGCGGGTTGGGAAGATGTCCAGAGACGAGACTCCACAGCCTCCCCGGGCAGCCTGTGCCAGGGCTCCATCACCCTCACAGTGAAGAAGTTTCCCCTCATATGGAGGTGGAACTGCCTGTGTTCCAACTTACACCCATTATCCTTTGTCCTGTCGCTGGCCACCACTGAGAAGAGTTTGTCCCCTTGCTCCCTACGTTCTCCCCTCAGGTACTTACGTATGTTGATAAGATCTCCTCTCAGTCCTCTCTCCTCCAGGCTAAACAGGCCCAGCTCCCTTAGTCTTTCCTCATGCGATAGATGCTCCAGGCCCCTTTCTCTATCTGCACTTCCCTTTTCAGGAGAAGCCGTCGCGCCTGTCAGCAGCCTTGTTTGGTGAGGACTGTGAAATCAGCCATGAGCAGGTGTACGAGCTGCTCAAGTACGCGGCCTTGGGG
>NW_020454316.1:6961938-7071321 GCF_003342845.1 Nothoprocta perdicaria | reverse complement strand
CGACACAGCCCAGGTACAGCCTGTGTGGGCAGCCACAGCCCGACACAGCCCAGGTACAGTCTGCAGGCAGCACAACCCAGGTACAGCCTGTGCAGGCAGCTACAACACAGCACAGCCCAGGTACAGCCCTCCCGGGCGGTCACTGCTAGGCTGGGCAGGAGCCAGGGCTCTTCTACTGACACTAGTGTGTCTCGATTCATGATTTTGCTTCATGCTGTTGTCAAAAATTAAATGTTTTGTGGAACAAAAGTTTCATGCTGTGAGAAATTAGGCATCATGTTAAAAATATTGAYATGCTCCTTGTCAGAGGTAATTGAAGCACTTTATAGAGTGTTTAGGGAGAAATGTTTTAATCACTTTGCCCCTTTTTAACCTGAACTTTTCATTCATGGAAGGGAAAAGCGTGGTAGGGAGGGGTATATTAAGGGTATATAACCYTGGAAAGGAAAAGTATGGTGAGATGTAACCAAACTTGAAATAAAAGTTAAAGTTTGAGGTAAAAGTGCTCTCACTTTAGACTTCTTCGATTGACTAGAAAATAATTTTGTGAAATTTTCCATTTTGATGAAGTAACTTCTCAATTTTGTTGACTAGACTGCATCACTACAGCTGAATTTATTTACTCATATTCATATTCCAATGCGTRTAGATGGGGCAGGTTTTAATTTGAAATGCTACTGATGCAGAATTCAGCTATCATTTATTCTCTCTTTGTCTCCCATATTGCTTTGTTTCCAGAAATATGTGGCTGGTTGAGATAAGCTGTAAAAGCCTTTTCTCATTGAAGTCATTTGGCGCTCTGCCACTGACTGACATGAAAGCTGGCCTGGCTCCAGGTTTGTTTTTAAAGAGTATTTGATAATTGTTTTCCTTTGATTTTTTTCCTTCTTTTTTTTTAATTGCAGCTGGTGCCGCATTTATCACCAAAGCCACCTGGCCGGGGTTGTGGTTATTGTTTTGCATGAAATGAGCCAACTCCATTTCTACAAATTCTATTTACAGTTCAAACACCTCAGAAGAGTCTTCCGGCATGTAAGTCTCAATTTGTGTTGTTGCCTACTACACTTCTGGTCGTGAAGCCGTGTCCCAGGTTTAATCATTGCAGTGAAATTATTAGCTTACAAGCAGGAAACGGCCAAGTTTGAATCACAAAGCAAGATAAGGAGAAGATCTACTAGTGGCTTTTGTCAGCTCAGAGCAGAGGCCAAAGTTTTGATATTCAGAGATTTTAAAGACTTTGGTCTTTGAGGCCTTAGCAGTGAGGTGTGCATCATCTCAAGATGCCAGGGAAATTAAAAATATCTTGGTTGCTTTGGAGTTTAGCCTGAGTGTGTATGAGCAGAAATTCAATAGTTTAGCTATTCCCATGAGCTGAAAAATCTCACCCTTACTAGTTGTACCTGATATCAAGTTTCTCCCACTTTCCCCAAAATATTGTTAATATAATTAACTTTCTGAGTTACAGACAACATTTCTGAAGGAAGAAATAGATGCTTTGAGACTTGTAGAGAATTCCCCCTCAACTACAGCAAATGCAAACCACAAATTAACTGGAAAGATCAGAACTTGCTTTAGCTTCTTTTARTGAAATTCTGAGATTATCATTCTTGATCAGTGAGGCAAGACAGAGCTATCCTGTAGTACAAAGACGTGTGTTTCGTAGTATGTTTTAACATGTAGGGGTTTTTCCCTCTCTTCTTGAGAGAAACTAGAGCATGCTTCCACTTGTTATAATTTCATTCTTCTCCTCCAAGTTGTGCATTTTAGAAATAGACATCTCTATTATTGCAACACTTGATTATTTTCCCCAGTTAATTTCTAATGTGTTTCTCTTCCCAGCGATTTATATTACCACCTTCTTCAGCTAACTTCTTAGCCAACCTGTATGGAAATGAAGCAAATCTGAGTCCTCAGAACACTGCTCGAGGTACCGTGATTGGTTTTGTGTGATCTCTTCCARCCACAGCAATTTAGTGCTTAAATGTGTTGTGCAATGCTTAAATGTGTTGGCTGCTGTGGTAAACTTGTTTATAAAGCAGAACATATAATGGYTTAAACCATGAGGCTAGTTACCCTAACTAGTTCATTTGCTCTCTATTGGACTTATTACAAGGAAATGTAAAAGGCAGAAGCAAAGTTTTCCATATGTTTAATGCAAAATTCTGATGCTTCATTACCCATTTTATGATCAATTTATTCTAAGATGTGTCTAGTAAAGGACAGAGATCTAAGAAAGATTCAAGCAAGGTAGTTACACTTTTTTTTTTTTTTTTGGTTGTTATACTGAGCAGCAAATTAGCCTAAGAACAGGTGTGTTGACAACTGATTTCTATTTTTATACTCTTTATAGAGGTGATTGTAATCCTACAGGCTTGTACAAAACCTGCAAGAGGCTACAATGAGAACTCCACTGAAATCTTTAGAAGTGTAACAAAAAGAACATTGAATTCAAGGCCTAAATGGGAGAATGAACAGCTGTTACTTTCAGTGTTGAAAAGTCCTGTAGCATCTGGACTGTAAAACCTACTGCACAGTCACAGATCTGAGATGTCAGGTATATTTTCCTTTAAGTGTAAATTGCAGAGAATCCCTGCAGGGTAGTTCAGCTTCACACACCTCTTGATTCTGGGGTCAATTCAATGTTTATTTATGACCCTCATTTAAGAACAGATTTGGTCCTAATAGTTATGAGAAAGAATTTCTTTAGCAGCTCACAAAATAAGAGATTTTATGCTGCTGTRCTTGTGAGGAAAGGATGTTCTCTCTGTTGGATAAGACTTGATTTTTCTCATGATCAKCTACTAGTGTCAGTAGCTGGACTGGGAGTAAGATTTACGTATTCTGAGTTATAGTTCATTGCCTCAGGTAGTGCTTTCCTAGGAAAGGTTTAGCCTCCTAGTGTCCGTACTAATGCAGAAAACTGACAGCAAGCAAACTTTGCTATCTGAGCTCAACTGATGATTCTGATTTGTAAATGTTTATTACAGATTCAACCTTCACTAGTAGCCAGTATGCTACTAACAGCTCAGATTTGCAGCGGGATCCTATTATCCAGAAATACGGAGAAGAAAAGCGAGGCCTGACTAGATATACTTTAACTTTGGAAGAGCTGAAGAAAAATGATTATCCCATGAAAGGTCAGGTTTTGAGGTTTTTTTGTTTGTTTGTCTTCATTTTTTTGACAATTAGCGGCATGTTTGATAATTTATGTCCATTGTACTCCCAAATTATCTCTACTGCCTGCTTGTGTATGTGATGAGTTACATATGAAGGGGTCTTAATCGTAGTTATCTTTTCATTCTAGGCTCCCGTGGGTGTGAGGGCTACATGTACACGGGGTGCGATCAGCAGAGGACAGACAGCAGCCCCCTCTTTGGTCTCGATTGTGAAATGGTAAAGATAATTGCTTTACTGTGCTCTGTGAGGCCCCACACGTCCCCTAATAGCTGTTACACAGTGAGCCACACACCCCCTGCGTTGCTAAACCATTTCTGACACGTTAATAACCACTGCRGTCCCTTCCTTGGTGGCACCATGCTTATGTAGCCAGGGGAAGGACACAGAAAGCAGTTCAAAAGCAAAGAAAGAAATGTTACACCTGTGCTGTGCGGTGCCTTGACTCTTAGGATAGCAGCTGGATCTGCCATGTCTGTCCCTGCTGCTGCAAAAACCTCCTGAGGTTGTTCTGGAAATCCTCCTCAAAACCCTGCCCAAGGTTTGCAGGGGAAGGATTCCTCCCTACCATACAYCCCGCTTTCCTTTACTCCTCACAGTTCTCAGAGCTTGGTGTGATGAAAAACCCTCCCTTAAGTTTAGTTTTGACTTGGAGAAATGCTGAATTTACATCACCTGTGAGTGACTAAAGAGGCAGCCCAGGTTCTGTTTTTAAATTGTAGAGCCAGCTGAATGGTGCAGATTATAAACTGATTCTGTGGMATTGTTATTTCTTCATAATGGCTCTCTCTGCATTGCACCTGCCTGTTGTTTGCTATGTTTATAATAGGGCTGTAAGGATTAAAATGAAGCATTTAGTTCATTAGTAGTGGTGCTGGCTGCGGCCCAGGCAGGTGTTAGCCAGGGGTTTGGGGGCAGGCGTCGCGCTCGTTCACCTTCTGCCTCTGCCTCTTCCTGACAGTGCCTGACGGCCAAGGGCAATGAAGTCACGCGGGTCTCTCTCGTGGACGCGCAGGGTCGGTGCCTGTTGAGTGAACTAGTCAAACCTGAAAGCCCAGTAGTCAACTACCGCACCAGGTGACCTGCATGGACATTTTYTACTTCTTCATCTTTAAGACCTGTAACCTCTTCAAATGAAGTCTGTTCAGTGGGACCTTTCAGAGGACTTTTGGCTTTTACATGTTCATGGTTGTTTGGTCCGTTTCACTCAGTGTTAAGAATACAGCTCTTTCTGTAGGGTTAGAAGAATTATGCAAGCACTTTTATGCTGTGTCTAGGCAGATGCCTACTCATTCTGCCATGTTCCAGGAAAAGTTGTGTTATGGGTTAGTGATACAAAGCACAGAATACTCTTTCACTTCTGGCAGTAAAATAGAATACAGGGTAAGTAAGAATATAGGATTGCAGCCTGGGTGTCTCTGCTCCATAGCTACCTTTGTGTATGTGTTAAAAAAGGAGCAGAGCAGCTCCTCAGYTTGCACCTAGCTCAAAGGTTGRGCTCAGGTTCATAATAAAAGAAGGYAAAGCTCARGCCCTGTCTTCTCTGAARGCCGGGCCAGCGTTAGAGTGAAGGTCAAGTGCCTTGAGGCATCAGTGCCTCAGGATGCTTGGAAGCATCTTCCACATCYGCCTTGCACTGTTTCCTTACCTTTGCTGTCTGAGGCATCCTTTAAGAGTAACTGCATCCTTTAAGAATAAATGATCCTTGAGAACAACCTTTAGAAATAGCCAGGGTAGCATTTACAACAGTTTAATATCCCTGCAAGTATGTTGAAAGTTTTTGATAGGAGGCAGTAAGTAGCACTCTGGCATTAGTACATTACACTGAGTTTATTTTACATGCCCTGCTTGTAATGGCCTCCAGTAAGTGCTGTTGCTAATGCATTGCTTTTGCTTTGTCTAACTTTTGTTTTGAAGATTCTCAGGAATCACAAGGAAACTTCTTCTTCCAGTGAAAACAAAACTGGCAGACATCCAAACCAGGCTAAAGCAAATGCTTCCCCACGATGCAGTGTTGGTGGGACATTCGTTAAATGCCGACCTTCAGGCTTTGCAGGTGAGTATGTTTGAGGAGCCTTCCTTTTTTTTTTCTTCTCCAAAGCTGTGATATTTATTTCAAACCTAAAACTTTCCATTTCCTGTTTTTATTAGTAAACACATGTTAATAACAGAGGATTGCTTTCTGTTTGACTAGTAAATATTTAAAAGTGCAAGACTCCTTGTAGATCTGTAAAACCTGCAAGGTGTCGTTCAGAACCCAAAGGAAAGGGAGGATGCAATAGATGTAGTTGCAACAGCACATTTACCTCTGTGCTTCAGCCAGGTGCTTTTGACAGCTCTGTCATGGGCCGACATTAAGTCCTTTCTGTATTTAACAAAACTAATATCCTTGAGGGTTTTTTTTTTTTTTTTTTCCCCCCTTCCCCCCCTCCCCCCCCCACTTGGATCTTCCTGATGGAGTAAAGGGAGGAGACTTTGCCCTGTTTCATTACTCGGGTCGTCTTCTACATTGTTGTGCACCAGTTACTCTGTCAATAAGAAACTGGCACTTGAAATGCAAAGGCAGAAGCACAGCTAGCTATGAAACTATTACCCAGTTCCATGAGACTGCTGTTATGTTAAAAGCTTGATATCTCTCTTTTCCAGATGATCCACCCCAGTGTTATTGATACTTCATTGCTTTTTGCTAGAAATGAAGGTCGAAGATTTAAGCTAAAATTTTTAGCCAAAGCTGTTTTAGGGTATGTTTATTACTTCATTGTTATTGAAAGTATTAGACAGTAACATTGGAAGTCAAAGGGCCCTGCTCTTTCTCCAGTAGTCTTGGATTTTTTCCCCTTCATTAAAAATCAGAGGAGAATGCTGCACAAACAGACACGATGAGAAAGACTCTGCTGCCTCCTCGAAGATCAGGCAGTGTAATAAACTGACTGGTCTTTGGGCAAATGGATGTGGTGACAGAACCAGAGTTGAGTCCTTGTTTCATGCTGGAATCACAAAACTAGCTTATTTGCAAGTCACACTATCAGCTACAGTGTTGAACTGCACAGCAACAAGGGCACTTTAACTTGCATAAATTAGATTAATTGCAGTTACCAAGAAAGAAAAGCTAAGCTATGAAAGTATATCTGACTTAATTATATTCCGCAGTGTACTAGTTGCTATTGGATAGAACTTGTTAGTGATACAGTGCTAACACTGTAGGTGTTAGGTGAACATTAATTGTAAGGTGAACATTAATACACTACAACTCTACACTTGGCCGAGTTGAAGTGCAGAAGTAAATTTTAAAATAGTYGTGCATCAGAGTACCATATGTTACCACTGCTTCTGTCAAGCCATGTTAATAATGCTTTGCTCAACATTGCCAAAACATTTCTTGCAGTAACTTTGGGACATATGTCACAAGAATGCTGCTGCACTGAATTGAAATCCTTCTTGAAGAGGGGAAAGCTGGTTTGTCCCAAAAATGGCACAGTTTAGAAAAGACAAGATGTTCATCAGTGTGGGAACACAGATAACTTGCCTGTACGTCTAATTTTGATGCTCTAGGAAAGAGATCCAATGTGAACAGAAGATTGGACATGATCCTACAGAAGATGCTAGAGCTGCATTGGAATTRGCTCAATTCTTTATTGAGCAGGGACCAGCCAAGGTAGCTGCATCTAATTAATATTTCTGTCCATTTTGTTAAAAGACTTTAATAACTGAGCRTGCAAGTTGCTGCACTTAAGAAGGAAAAGAAATCTACCCAGGCTCTTTTTGATTTAGAAAAGAAAATGAAAAGGTGATATAGGCCTCAGTTTTGGCAGCTTGTTACTTTTAGCATATAGCCTGTAATCTTAATAATCAGCACCTGACTAGTGTTTCACTGTTCAGAAAATGAAAGAAGGGGGGAACTTGCATGTTGTGTCAGGGATTCAGYGGGTTTTACGAGTCCCTCATGTTGCTGGTTTCTGAGAGGATGGACTTGGGATAATTGCTGGTTTGGGCTGAGAATGCTGCATGCTTGACAAATGACATCAGAGAAGAACAAGGCAAGAAGYGAATGCCCGTGTTTCTCTACTGTGATGTGTCTAGGTGACTCAGAGACAAAGCAGGACAGCTTTCTCTCTTTCTGGACAGCAACAATTAGCTGTAATAAAAGCTAACTACTGATCTTCCTCCTTCTTCAAGGTAGCAGAACTAAACTTGGAGATGGTTCTGACAACCGAAAGACTGACTGAGATGTCACCAAATAAATCTGCTTTACAGCTGCAACAAAATACAGTCCAGAGAGAGCAGAATGGGCCTCCACAATTATCCAGATCATGGTAATAAGATTCTCAAATATGCATGTTTCTCCTTTGACTGAGTCCATAAGACTCTCAAATATGCATGTTTCTCCTTTGACTGAGTCCATAGTGTATGCTGTCTTTTCAGAAGCAATTGGTATCTTCAGAGAAATAGAGCTAATTGTAAAATAGTACTTAAACTTTCAGCAGATGTAGCTTAGATTTTACAAAGAATATTCTAGTCTTCCTCTGATGTTGAGGACAAGAACGTTCTTTAAAATTTTCTCTTAATAAACTGTACTGTTTTTTTATTGACAGATGCTTCTTGAAAGCTTTTAACTTCTAACATTGAGCTGCAGTGTGATTCAAAGCTTTCTTTTGTCTGCTAGTTTTTTAGACTGCTTGCAGAAGACTGGCCAAAAACCCCTCCTTTTGGGCAGACAGGAACCAGACTCTTCTGGCGTGTGTCAGGGTAACCTGAGCTCTTCAAACAAACAGGTGAATGGACTTAGAGTGGGCTGGTCTAAGCAAGCATCAAAGTAGTTCAAAGTTCTTCTTGTTCAGGGAGGGCAATGATGCCTATTTTAAAAAGCTGACTAACAGTAATCTTAACAATAGTCATAATAGCATGTTAGCTAAATCTGTTTTATTGATTTGGAAGTAAGCTTTGATCCCGTATCGTTCGCTCATGACTCAGTAGAGAAGACTTTCAGAGTGATTTCTGCCCAAAGGCTTCCTTGGACAGTAAGGAAAGTAAAGTAAAGCTGTGCATTAAGCGCGGGAGCTTTGTTTCTCATCCTTTGCTGTGCCACTGTCCTGGCCCCCTCTGAGCCTTGCATATGCCCTTCCCTACAGATTCTTCAGCAAGCCCTAAAAGATGTTCCCCTGTCCACTTTCAGTATCGTTCAGTTCAGTCTGGCTCCAGAGCATGTTGCACCTCACCTTCTTGCTGGAATTTGTGAAAAGGTATTTTTTTTTTTCCTGACAAGATTCTTCATTGCTGAGTTTGGAAAGAGCCTATATACTTGGGGACACAGGCAGTTAGTTCCTTTGCTTTGTGAAGTTCCTGCTCTAATTTGTGTTCCTGCAGGTGAGAGTCAAGCTGACTGACATGCTGACAATTTACGCAGGTCCTTTTGATGAAAGCTTTTGCCTGAAAACTGTGAAGAAGGAATTTGGGAGGTGTGGGCCAATCCACTCTCTTACAGTGTTAACAGAAACATATCAGGTAAAGACCAGCCCAAGTATTCAGCTTGCTGACAGGCAGTCTGCTGAAGTAATGTCTTGGAAAGATATGAATCCAAAACATTTAAATACACTTTTTTCTCCCCAGCAGCATAGCTGCTAGCTACAGGGTACAGCTGTTCTGCATAATGAGCAATAAACACAGCTCAGATGGTCCAGCTTTTGCTGGTGAAGCCACTTACATAGAGTGACCATGAACTGTTGAAAAAGCACAAGCAGTTAGGGGAGAGGAGTTGAGTGTTCTTCATTGCTGAACTACTTAAAACTTGTTTGTAACAGCCAACATATACATAGATATATATATAGAATGCTATATCTATATATATGTTATATACRTGTTATATATTTTTTATATATAGTATTATATAGAGTGCTTTATATATATAAAATGGAATGTTTTATATATAGGAAGGTTTGGGGATGGATGTCTTCGGGAAGACAGCTTCCCCCTGGCAGTGTGTCTTGGGGAAGGGGAGGACTTGTGCATTTGAAAAGCCTGAGGACTCTTCTCTGTCATCCTGTTTCCAGCCCTACGTGTGTATCCAGTACGAAGTGCTGGAGGCCGCCCAGCTTGCTGTGGAAAGTCTGAATGGAGCCGAGGTAGCMGGATCCTGCATTAAGGTAAATGAAGCAAATGCCTAAGTTATGCTAAGCTCCAGAACAGGATAGGCCAAGCATCCTTTGTAGCAGCATATGCTGTGCCTCTGGTAGCAGCCACGTGCYTGGGCTGGAGCCGAGCTGGCTGTGCTGGCACCATCTCCCTAGGGTCCAGGGCAGGTTTACAGCCCTCAGCATCCAAATCAGAGCTGAGGAACTGGGTGTTAAAATGCCATAGACATGGCAGAGCCTCATAGTTACCAAGTAGGGCTGCATTACAAACACAATCTTGTCTAAAGATAGCCTTCATTAATGACATTTTTAAAGAAAAAGGCTGACCAGGCTTTGGTAAGGAGGAAAAAGAAGAAATAAGTAAAGAGTCTCAAAGCACAGAGCTGCTAGGACTGACGTGCTAACACSACTTCTGTTGGATTCACTCCAGGTTCAGAGACCTGTCACTGGAACAATGCTGGACTGTGATGTCCTTATAAAGGAGCTAGAACTAGATATAGAAAATGAAGGTGTGATTTATGTGGCGGGTCTAAAGAAGTCATTAACAGAGACAGACTTGCAAGAAGAATTCAGCCARCTGAAAGACCTGCAAGCTTTGTTCCTGCCAAGGGATCTCCAGAGCGGAAAGCACAGGAACTGCTGTTTCCTCAGTGAGTAACTTTGCCTGTAGCCCATTTATTTATTTCCTTCAGGCTGGTTCAGCAGCCTTTGGGAAACCTGCACWGACACAACAAGAGCAACTGAAATTCTTTATGCACAAAGTGGTAGTATCTGAAATACTCCAGTGTTGCTTTAAGGAGCAGTTCACAACTGAATGTTTGAAAGAAAAACTCTTAAACAAAAACCTCCTCATCCAGAAAAGTTCCAAAATTGGCTGCAGTCCAAAATGAAGCATGGCTCCTGTCCAGCTACGCACTGACACGAGTAGCCACCTCTAAAAATGTGAGGGATGGACAACTGGAGGGATGCTGTTAGATGTGCTGGCACATCTGTGGGTCTGATGCTTACCTGAGCAGGTCTAGGATCTCCTTACTGCAGTGATTTCAGTTTCTCATCCCCCTCCTGCTCCAGACCTTCAGTACTGCCCTACTGGTGCTAAGGAACAGACTATCAGCATCACTGGYAAAGTATTTTGCTCTTCTCTCTGTTTTGCAGAATTCCTGAAACCAGAAAGTGCTGTGGATGCCCTTCAAGTTATAAATCAATGGGCAGTGACGGGGAGTAGGCTACGAAGTAGGAAGGCTCTTGCCCCAGGTCACCTCCAGAGATGGATTTGGCAAATGGAACACAGCAATGAGAAGCAAAGAGGAGACATCTTACGTGTGGAAAAGGAGCAAGAAGCTAATTTTGTGAGTTTGAAGCCAATCTTGTCTTCACTGTAGTTAYGGCAAAGGTCAGTGACATCAACCTGAGGCTCAGAAATCAATAGCTTTGAGCAGGCTTAAGTGCAGAGCTGCCTCTAGCAGAGTGATCTCCTTGTGCTAGAGTAGAGGCTGCAGAGCAGTTTGGAGCCATAAGAGCAAGTAAGATAAGGTGGCATTTGTGGGCACAGCCTAACGTAGCAAGCCTGCATAGTCCCTTTGGGACAGCAGTGGTGCTGCACAAGAACTGACGGCTGCCACTGGAGAGCAAGCAGACCCAGGTGCAGCAGAGGGCAGGGGCCGTCACAGGACAGGCTGCACAGCCCTACAGGAAGAAACAGATCTAGTTGCAGGGCTCATTTCTACAGCAGGAAGTGGCCATTTAAGTAGCACAGAGGTTTCTCCCTGCTGCTGAGCCCTTGTGTTCCTAAGGGCCAGGCAGAAACAGAATCACTGCTGGCCTCCCTGACAGGGTCACGGGGACAGTCTCCCCCTAAGAGCAGCTTAACAGGGGATTTTAATGCCTACATTCTGTTACACAGGAGCAGGAGCTAAGGAAAAAGCTGAAGAAGCTGGACCAGCGTATCCGGAAGCTTTACCGACGGCTGCAGAATAACACGCTGTGCGTTGTTCTCTTTCCTGGGGTGAACAGGTAATTTGCCATCTGTTTTGCAGATACATTGTCAAACATTTTTATTGTACAGTTTTATTTTCTCATAGATTACAGGAAAACTAAAATAGGCTGGGAGAAGGCCTGAAKAAGCTGTTCTGCTTAGTCTGACTTTCATTTTAGGGCACTAAAAGCTGAACAGCAAATCCTGCCCAGAACCTCCTGCTCTTGGTTTGAGCTGGAACCAAGTGCTGAAACCATTTGTGTAGCTGATGGTCCAGATTATCAAGGCTGAAGCACCCAGTGCTACTTAGCAGCATGATACTTCTGTGATCACCTACCAGCTCTGTCAGCTGTTTCTTCTGTATGCTGAAGTCAGTGCAGCTTTGCTGGCAAGGCAAGTTTTTTTAATGCCAAGCAGAACTAAACCAGGTTTCCTCAGCAGCCATATTTTATTTGGTTTGTTGGATTTTTGCTTGTTTGTTTAACTATCTCACTGCTGAAGCCAGGCCACCATTTGCAAGAGAACAGTGCCCTGAGCTGGACTTCAGCATTAGTATCAGAGATGCTACCAGATGAAGGGGGCTTCCTGCACATGAAAYGCTGGGGCTGAATTGCCACAGTCATTCAGTGCTTAATAATTAACCAGAAAGGTCAAATCTTTCCCAAGCAAGGCCCTAGCTCCTGAGTACATAGTGATTTCAACAGACTTCACACTGCTCTCTTTCTGTGCCTCTGTTTAGACAGTCACACATAGCTCCCATCTACCCTGGCTTTTCTTCAGGTACTCTTCAACAGAAGGACGTTCCTTTGCGGAAAAAGAACCTGTGCTGAAATAGAAGCAGGGCAAGAGCTGCTCTYGGGAGCATCGGTTTGCCCCATGGCCAGGCGCCCCTTGCCAACTTGACAAGCTTYTTGAGGAAAAGAATCATGATGCTGTGTTGGCCTCTAGACCAAACACAGACCAAACACTCTGTCTCTAGAAAGGAGATGTATTCCCAARCCAAGAGCACATGTAGTCTCAATGCTGGTCACAAACAGCTCGGCAAAGTTGCGTGCCACGGCCTGCTCTTGGCATGTGCTGCTCTAATAATGTCTACAACTTTTTAAAAGTAATGTTTACCTTAAAAAAGTTGCTTCCTTAAGTAAATATTGTCTAGCTGCTGCTCCTACATCCATGCCAAAAGAATTACTATCTTATTTTGCTTATTATTATTCCAGCTTACCAGAAAACCCTTGATTGTCTATCTACCCTCATACAAATGGTTTCTTGCACAAGCTTGTCATCAGCCATCACTATGACTTTAAAATGGTTGGGGGGGGGGGGCTGAACTGAGGAAAACTTCTGCAGGGGGTTTAGAAGCACAACTTGGTTCTTGGACCAGCTACTGCCTGCAGCTGAGCTGTAGCGGAGTCAGTCTCTACAGTACTGAGCAGTCACTTGCCTCTTACCTACCACTTTTATCACCTTGCTTTGTTTGCTGACCCGCTAGTCCTCCCAGAAGCGCTGGGACAGGAGGTGCTGGTGGAGATCCTCCCACCCTGTTGCTTCTGGAGCAGCTTCACTGGCCTCAGCAGGTCCACGTTTACTTCCAGTGCCCTCTCCAACTAGTCTCACACAGCAGACTGGCCTGTTGTGACGCCTCAGACGTGACACGTGAATCCAGCCTAGGCAGGGGCAGGAGCTTCTTCCTCACAGAGGAGACTCTGGATGCCCTGAGCCCCGAGGCTCCCAGCTCAGGCACTGCCTTGGTAGCAGGGCACTTCAGCCCAGGCCTGGAAGAGTCTCTTGCCAAGCAAGGTTTGTGAATTGCTGTTTTCCAGATGTCCCACAAAGCCTAGCAGGTTTCTTGTTTAAAAAGAATGCCCACTAGTTATTGGGGGGGGGAAATGCGTTTTTTTTTTTTTTAAACTTGCTGATGCTAAGACCTGCAGCACTTTCACTACTACACCAGCTGGCTTATATGCATCAAGACTACCCTGAACAGAAATAACATTCCTGTTGTTTGTGTTGCAGCATACACGGATCACAGTCTGGCCTTGGTCTGATGGGAATAAAAGATGATGGAGAGAGGAGTGCCTGTTAAATCACCAAGTTTTTAAGTGAAGTCTTTTGTTGCGATATTTTTAATTACTTGCGGTATTGATGTCTTTGTAAAGGTCTCTTACCATAAGAACAATAGGCTTTCACTGTATCTTTTATAAAGTCTAAAAATAAAAGCTATTCAGAAGATCTTAAAGTGAAACCTTCCATTAACCCTTTCTTGCTGTGTCACTTTTCCCTGGCATTGAGCTAGGGAAGGGCTGGACAAGTGCTGCAAGGAAGCCGAGCAGGACTGGCCTGAACGCTGAACTCAGCAGGTGGGTCGTGCAAAAGGCTGCTGGGCCGAGCTCAAACACTGACGCTCGTAAAACAGCACCACGCAGTGCGGTACCTGCAGCAGCTGCCCAGAGGTTAATGGCTCCTCTCAGGAACTGTGGGGATTTGGGGACCGCGCGGTGCCAGCTGCTGAAGCAGAGCTGCTGCCTGCTTTCCGGGAAGGCGCTGTGTTGAGGCCATGGAACGGAGGAATTGGTGATTCACACTTCTTGGACACCCTCCACCTTCTCCTCCCTCCCCAACTCCCCTTTTCCTCCCCTACACCCCTCTCAAAGGGGGTACCCCCAACACGCAGTTGTGCTGTGGCTGCAGAGGGAGGGACAGGGCTGCGAGGACTGTGCCCGTCCAGGTAAACCTGCCCGTGCCCCTGGATCCAGCTGGGAGCCCAGTGCTGGGCTGCAGGGCGCCGCTGCCACCACTGCTCCACTACATGATGGCTGCAGAGCCGCCGCCTCTCACCTGCTGCTCGTTAACAACATGACTTTCCAAGCCCCAGGATGCCTAGGAGAGCTTTGGGCACTGGAAAATTGCTGCTTAGAGGGTTAGGAAACTCAGGAAAAGGGAAGACTTGGAATTTCTTAATCTGAATTATGAGGAGGCTGAGATAAAGCTGAAGTAGTTATTTCAGCAGTGATAAAATTCAGCTGATTATAGACTCTAACACCCTGCTAACTTCCAACCCACAGTCACTTTGCTGGGTCCTTAGCAAAGTCCATTTTATGGAGAAGTTGCRTATTGGTGCATGGAAGAATGGGTAGAAATAAAGGGAAAAGAAATGAAGGAAAACATAGCACTGGTCCAGGGAAGCATTAGTGACTTATTGAAATGGCAGYGCTTAAATTAGTGTCCATAGTTGGCATTTAATGCCTCTCAAATGCTCATCATTAAAATTCTTAGATGGTGCCCTTTTTTTTTTTTTTTTTTTAATATATTTTAAGAAATATATTTAAGCCCAACTCCCTGGGGGCTGCAGCTACCGCAGCCCAGGGCAGCCTCCCCACAAAACCTGCGAGGGAGCCAGGCCCTCGCGCCCACCCCAGCTGTGCCGCCCCACGGCGGGGCTGGGACCCGGCCGGACGGCCGCTGAGCTCACCCTGCATCCGTGTCGGGACCGGCTCCCGTCCGGCACCTCCCGCTGCAGACGCTCGCGGTGCAAAGTCGGGAAAAACCATCTAGGTTGCACCTTGGGCAGCTGAAAACGATGTGGTCACCTCCCTGCGCAGCCTACACGGGACTTAGCAAGCATCCTGCCTGAGAAACTCTGCAGATAACAAAGAAAATTAGCAAGAGTCCCAGTTATAGGCATGAAAAAATAATTAATTTTTCCCCTTTTAATTGAAAATGTAAAAAGGACTTCAGCTTTAAATAAGACATTTTTGTACAAAGCTTGAACACAAAAAAGTGAACACCAAAGTGTGCATTATGTAAACACCACAAATGTTACTCATTTGTTCAGTAACGCACAGAACAACGTGCAAATTCCCTTTCCAGTGGACTGCCCTGCTGTAGCTGCTCTCCTCCCTCCCCCCAAACCTTACTGGAATACAGGAAATCCAGAGGCTTTGGAACATTTACAAAGCTACAGCAGTCAGGGTACAGCGTGACTAAAGGGTTTTTTTGTTTTGTTTTGTTTTTTTCCTTGAAGGGACTGGTCATTTAAATATACAGAAGTACTTGTACAATAATCTCACAGGTAAACGAATGGCAGATTGGATTAGAAAAAGCACCAAAATATTTAATATACATCTGGCACAAATTCCACAAAAGTCAGTAATGGACAAACCAATACTTTGCTTGTAAGAGAAGAAAAACTCGGACTGCACTTAATGCTCCTCTTTCAAAAGGGACTCGATAAAAACATTGCACTCGGAATTGCTATCAAGTAAAGAAACCTTCTCATTACAGCCTATTTGCATTGTGCATTAGATTGCGCTGTATATAAATACGCTGGTTCCGTTCCGTTCCAGACAACGGTGGTGAGCAAACTTTGATACAAAAAAATAACTGTAAAGCTACAAAGCAAATGGGACCCAGAAGTAGATGCATCATCTTGAATTCCTCCTCCTTTTTCTCTAGARCATTGTTTCAAATTTGGCCACATCCTTTAAAGAAAACTAAAAAAAAAAAAAAAAAAAAAAAAAAAAAAAAAAAAAAAAAAAGGAAAAGTTTTAACATGAAACAGAATTTCCCCCCGCCGTTTTCAAGCGCTCCATCTGGCCGCGGCTCTGACCGGGACCAACACTCTACATTCATCGCTGCCCGGGGCGGGCGCCGCGGCACTCAGGGCTGGGGGCCGGGAAGGCAAAATGACTCCGAGCTGCGGCCGAGCTGCCCCTGTCGCCCTCGAGACGCGCGCGACGGGCGCTGAGCCGCTGCGCCCACRCACAGTTCCGCGAGCGCCACGCGAAGCGGCGCGTTCCCCGTTTCCTATTCAGGAGCAGTCACGTCTCCGGGCCAGGACGCACTACCGGGACATTCCYTCCTTAAAGAGCGCCGTGAGACGAAGCTGGGCCTGGACCCACGAGCAGGGAGCCCGGCCAGCACGCGCGGGGCCAGGGCCACCCAAGGCTCAGGCCTAAAGCTGCGTCCTGCCCTCCAGAGCAGCCAGGAAAGCCCCAGAGTCGCTGGGTTAAAACCTGATCCTGCAAGTCACATTCACTGCTCTTGAAACACAAGATAATTCACAACAGCACAAGGCTCTCAAGCCACTCCTGCCCACTCCTTTCCTTTTTAAAAGGCTATTTTAACTTACAGATAAGAAAGAAAACGGATTTTAGCTATGTTTAGCGTGACTAAAACGGTCACAACTTCAAAACATGAAGCCCTACGCTAYGACGTCCTCTCACGTTAATACACACGGGAGTAAAAAGCAGCTGGCGACCTTGGGTGCCACCGATGCTCTGTGCAGATCGTCACCTCTGGCCACACGATCCTCCCTCTCGTGAGCCCGGAGAGGAGCCAGAGTCAGCGGCTCTAACTGCAGGACATGGCAACATTCAAGTAAACACATCCWTTCAACAGTAGGCAACCTTTAGGCCAAATGTAACTTACAGGAAAGAAAAAGTTACAGCAAGAACATTTATGGCGGTAAATGTTGCTTCTGCCTGTGTGTAAAGTGACATGTTATCCAAAAAGGGCTTATCTGCAGAGTATGTCTGCAGAAAGAAGCCTCTCTATATACAAACCAACAACAAAAGATGTTGTAAAACCTCCAGAACCTGTTAATGTTTTAGAACACAATGAGGAGAGGGCAGAGGATTGCAATAGTAGTGAGGAACTGCTGCAATTTCAGTGATTTAAGGCAAACTGCTTGCAAGACTTGTAAATTCATGCTCCTTTTGCCTGTCATCTCCTAAGTTGCCACCATTCCCTTGAAATATGTGCAAGACAAATAGTGCAAGACTTCACACCCTCAAAAGCAGCCCTAAAATTGGAAGGATATTCTTGCAGCAACACTGGCCACGGCACCCAGTCCAGCTTTACAACAACGGTGATCGCGCTGCCGTGTTCTTCAGGGAGCAGAAAGGGAGGCTGATGTGTGGCATGAAAGAGCTGCCACCTGAACGACCCGAGAGCAAAGGGGCACTGGAACCAGCGGGGCAGCTCCAACGCGCCCCAGAACGGCCCGGCTTTGCTCTGAGCCTAAGGGCTTTGTCCCGACCAAAGCACTGACCTCGGAACAGAGAGGATGCCCTTGCACTCGCGCAGCTCCCCACGGTACCTGTCATTGAGCCCTATTTCTCATCAGCAAACCCAGGGCGCCGCATCGAGGGCTCCGCACCTCTGCGGGGCACGCGGAGGGCTGGGGCTGGCTCCGGAATCCCCTGCACATCGGCGCTTCCGCATCCCGGAGGGTCGGCTGYGCGGCGAAAGGCAGCGTCCGGAGCACAGCAAACACAGAGCACTTAACCGAGTCAACTGAAAAAACAGATTATTCCTCCAGGAATAAAATCCCAGAAGSGAAGGATGGTAACCTTAAACCATTCAAGTCTAAGAACAAGAGGTAGAGAGACACCTATGTACTTCATGGTGAAGGAGTAACAGCGTTCTGGTTACAATCTCAGGAGTTTCACTTCAGCTGGTGATACAAATCCAAAGGTTCAATCTTCAAAAGTACAGAGAGAAAACCTAACACCGGGGTCCGTATTTGCACACAGTAAAACTTAGGCAGGCACTGAGCTTTCACTGCTGATGTGGAAGCTTTCCTTGTGCCTGTGTTAGCGGTATATTGGGATGCAACCCTCAACAGCTCCGACTTCAGGAAAGCATATTCCATTTAAATACAAAGGCCTCCAAGAGCACACGTGCATGAGGAGCAGAGCGAGCGCAGGCTGACTCCGGCATGCAGATCCCAGCACGTTTCCTCTGGCTGGAGCATGCGCTGCGGCTGCACAACCCTTGCCCACTGCACTGGGTCCGGCCCCAACGGGACCGCACGTCCTCGGTGGACACAAGCCTGGGGGGCCTGGTGCTTTGCAGGGCTCGGGACGGTCAGGGAACAGGGGCTGTATCCACCCATGGAGCAAACCCCGCGCGGCTCCGTCCCCAGCCCGCTGCAGTCCCCAGGCAGCCCTGCACCAAGGCCCACGGCCCAGCGATCCGGCCCCAGCGCCACCTCCGACCCCATCTCCTGTGTGCTAGAAGAGCTGGAACCCTCCCTAGGGCACAGTACAGCAGCCAGTAAACGCACACCCGACACCCAGGCCCCGCGCCGGGTCCCGCCGAGGCCGGAGGGGAGCGCGCGTCTCTGCCGCAGCAGAGCGGCCCCTCACCTGGGCCTCAGGGCAACTAAACGGGGAGCCGAGTCCCTGGGGGCTGCAAACGGCCGTGCCCGGCCCGGGGAGCCGCGCTTGCAGGGCTTACCTTGCTGCGGGATGAGGGAAGGCAACGAAACTCTAGCGTGGGTATCAAACCAGTTTGCCAGTATATTACCAAAACTGCCCAAATGCACATCTAGAACTACCTATCCCAAGCTGTAGCTGATTCACTTCATGCATTGTTTTTTCTTTAATCCATACAAAAAGTAAAATAAAATTAAATAAATAGCTGCAATTTTTTCAAGGWTTTCTCTGCATCACTGTACACTTACAGTCCTCTGGCCTAGGCTTGAAAGGTCAAAAACACAGAAAAATGAAGCGTGAATGTATTTGKCCTATTCCATAGAAATTCACAGTTTAACCATCCAACAGGCTTATTCTGGGAGGCTCCAACATCGCTCAGACTGCCCGGACACACGTTCAAAGCCCACAGCTCCCTCGATTCCCGGCAAGGAGCAGCGAGGGCCACGGGGGGAGTGCCCCCCGAGGCGCCCGGGCCCTCGGCGCCCCGTGAGCTCCGCTCTGCCTTCAGCTCCGCGTGCAGGGCTTCGAGGGTCGGACAGGCCTGGCTGGCACTTTGTAAACTGCAGCTCAAAACAATTAGATCACACTAAAACTAAACGGCTCTCGGAGCCTGGCTACCTGTGCAAGCACCGTGAGGCCTTTCCCCAGCGGGAAACAGGAGCTTTTCCTTCCCRTACATTCACCACCACTATCTTGAGGAGAGCAAAAAAAGCCCTCGCTGAAAAACACCTGATAAACACCTAAAATGGCTAAACCTTGATGCGTTATAAAGTAATTTCCGAGCTGCAGGCCATGCTCGGAGCTCAAGGCAGCCCCTTTGCTGCACAGTGCCAGGCCTTGGGAGCCGCTGCAGCCCAGGGCACAGGGCTGCACGCACCGGGCACGCGTCCGCGAGTTAAGCTTTCACATTCCGGACGTTTTAAATTCTCTTTAGGGGAAGAAAAATCAGAAGTGACGGACTTTTAACATCTGAATGAACAAGCAGTCTCAACTTGACAAACACAGCCCTCCCTGACTATCAAACCAGGCTGACACTCGCACCCTTTGAGAACCAAGCGGCTGCGGAGGAGCGTCTCCCTGCCCGCCTCRGCCCTGGCTCTGCAAGGACAGCCCCAGGCTGCATCTACCTGGGAGAAAAGAGGATCAGGGCTCCTTTCCTGCAGCGAGGAGACTCACCTGCACCTAAAACAACCGCCTTTGTTTTCCACAGCTTAGCACATCTTGCAAGGCAAGAGCCTGCGGGAGCAGCACGGGTCAAGCTCTCCTGCTCCCAGGTGAAAGAGAGGCTCTTTGAGGCTCACGGGATTTTCTCCAATAGTTTTAAGACACCCACGTTGTGTTAGYGGGTCATGGTCTTGGACCCACGCTATTGCATAGGCTGTGTACCAGCAAAGCCAATTTCCAAAGCCGGGTGGGTGGGTATTCCCATGGCCACGAACCCTTCCGGGGCACAGCAGGTTTGAGGAGCATGTCCTCTTGGGTCTAATGACAAGCTCCACTTTAAACCTGTTTTCCTTTGGCTTTAAAACCTTCATATAGCACAAGAGCCATTAGATGCTATGGACAATTGTTCAGCTTTTTTGTTTTGTTTTTAACTGAAGTCACTTTACGATCCTGAAGTGCAGCTCTGAAAACAAAGACGTGTAATGGAAACATATCAAATTCATTAAGCCATTGTTTAGCTTAATAGAAAGCCTTGGCAATCATCCCTTTTACCAAARAGTGTAAAAAAGTTGACATATTAAAATTAAAAAAGGTAGCATCAATAACCAAAAAGTTTCAACCAGTGTTAATAAAACTCCCTTTAAGTCACAACAGTTTCAACAGGCAAATATTCCCAATACAGGCATTTTAAAATAATAAATTGACTCCTATCCAAAAATTACCAAATCAGTCTAAAAATGACGCATCTACACTTTCGTCATTAAGAACATATTAAGAATTCACTTTGTCATCAGATGCCAATATTGTTGCTCCAGAAAGTGTGGAGTATTAACTGCAACTTATCAATTAAGCATTGGTTTAAAAAACTGCTTTGTCAATATTAATGCAAAAGATAGTTCCTTACACAGAAGTACTGTGCTTGCCAGACAAGTAAGATAATACTTTAGGTATAAATCAGACATATTAAAGCAGAATTATACCACAGTTTTCCTTGAAGACTCAGGGTTTGTTTGTTGCTTCTGCTAATGTTTAGCAAACTTAAGAAGCAGAACCTTTGGTTCTTTTAATCAAGTAAAAATATTGTCATGTAACCACAAAAATACAACTTCCAGAGAAAAATGGAAGTCCCTCAACAAGTCCACTTTCAATAAAACTGAGGTAGTACTGCTCACTCTTTGTGATGTCTAAGAGATTTAGATACAAATCATCATCTACCACTCAGTTGGCTGACAGGTACAGTAGTTTTATAAAGCAATTCCAACATTTAGTTTGATACTCTGAAAAAAACGGAATGATTTGGACTCATTCACTAAGAGTTAGTTTAAAACGGGAATTAGCCGTATTACGGAAAGCTGTTGCTTATGTTGGTTTTAGAGCCTTATTACCAGGGGATTAATGCTTTTATAGTTAACAGCTAACACTGCTTTTCATCTTGGTATAAAACCTTAAAATTATTACAGCCTAAAATTTCAACAATGTAAACAGCACTACACACAGTACAGACCTGCCCTGACAGATGTAGTATGAAAAACTTTATCTGGCACTGTATAATTTAGCAATGTTAATTTAACCTAACTAAAGAGATCTACATTGTGCAAGAAATATCAGACTTACTTATGCTAATCTGAAGTCTTAAAAAAAAAAAAAATGCTTAACTTGTAGCCAGGGTCAAATATTTCAGGGCAAGAATAAAAGGAATAACCAAAATTAAGAAAGTGCCTAAAACATGATACAGCATTTTAGAGCCCTTTCAAATACAAGGCAGAAAAAGGTGTAAAGTAGAAAAATCTGGAGCCTCGGCAATTTCCAGAAACATCCAGAGTTTACATTTCGTGAAGGGCAACAGGTTGCTTTTGCCACTGCTGCTTAAATGCTGAAACGCTGCTAAGTCTGTTCTTCCGTACACAGCCCCTCTGTGTCTGAAGACGCAATAATACATTTGGTTTCCTCTTCCTTTTTCCTTCGCTCCATTTCCCACTCCACAAAGGTATCGAAGAGACTAGGCCAGGCCTCGTCTTCGCTATAGTTGCTAAGGTCCGGTCCAATCACCTGAGTAAAATTTAGAAACATGTTCCACGTGTCCCGGGAGATTCCCTTGATTCCTGAGGGGTTCTCGATTAGGAAGTGTAACCACTGGTCCAAAATTGGAGGTTTRTTTTGGGTGAAGACTAACTTCCAAAGGGCAATGGCTATTTCCCGATGAAGCGACCGCTGTCCTTCTTCAGAGTCCAGGCCGAACTGAAAGGTGAAACGATAGAGATCCTTGAATTTATCTTCCTGCTTGGCTTCATTCAAGAGGCTGGGGAACCTCGCACAAATGCCATCAATGCTGTCCGCATTTATTGCTTTGCAGCCTTCAAAAAACTCCTTCCTATTAAACAAGAGAAGAGAAATTAGTGAGAACGCTTCTCACCAACCTCACACACACAGAGCAAAGCCCATCGCCGCTCAGAGAGGCCAAATCAAGAGAGAGGTGGCCCAGCAAAGTGTTGCCAYAGGGGCAGGCTTGTACCCCTCTCTGGGGGGCCCGGGAACACTGGGCAACGAGAGCCCTTTCAAGCTTCCTGGAGCTTGGGGCCCGCACTCGGACACATCCACGTGGCACAGGCAGGCAYCGCCAGCATTGTTAAGATATTATGCCTTATGGCTTTCTCACTACTTGGTATTGCCATATCTAGTGCCTTTCATGATAAATAAATAAATAATTTAAAATAAAGGTACCACAGAAGATAGGCAAACGCATCAAAAACACATTTACCCCCGGCAGCCTCCTACACAAACCAGCTGGTCTGATACCACACCTGCCTAAATGCCCATGGTCTGGATGAACTGTTCTCAAGGGAAAGAACAGTTTGGCTCTGCCTTTCCTTCAGGTTTTGGTTTCTTTTCCAAGATCGCAAAATAAAAGGGCTGCAGTGGTCAGAGAAGGCACCTGCTGAAAGAACAGATCACAGGSTGACACCACAGAGCCACAGGGCAGGACCTGGGCACAGAGCACCAGTGTAGGAGACCACGGGTTTTGATTTATCTCATGCTCATAAGCAAGTGCCACAGCACAGTCACCAGCTAATTTTAAGGGTAACCACAGACCCCAAACGTGGGATGGTGCAGAGGGAGGAATGGAGACAGCAGAGCACAGAGGAGCATGTCGCTCGTGCACTGCTTTCTGTAGCACAGAAATCAAAGCACTAGCACTCAAGCGTGTCTCGAGACCAATACCAGGGACTGTACCATTACACACAGGTGATCTTGCTCCAGSGCATTTGCTACCTCTCCAGTGGATCAAAACCAGCAGCCCTCGGGCTGGCTTGCAGAAACACACACACACATTCCCTAACCACGTTAGCAAATATCTGCTCCTTCCGCTCCCAGGAAACCCACAGCTGCATTCCGGAGCCCTCGCTCCACATGGCACACACCCACATCCCCAACACCTCCGGAGAGGCAGGAAAAGCCATCCGGGCTCTGTGTGCAACAGAAGGTCTCCAGCTCTGAACACCCAAATAATGTCAATAGTTATTAGGCAAATTAAAACAAGGAGCATTACACAAGCCAATCTAGATGGGAAGAAGTATATATGTATATACATTCTAACTCAAAAAGAGCATATGAGACCCTGAAGGAAGCCTTTACTTGCTCTTACCTGAACAGTGATATACAACTGGGTCAGRAGAAGGGTTACTGTTTTTCCCTTTTTGTTTTCTTTTTGCTGGTTAGCTTTAGTCCTTTGCTGGAAACTTTAGCTAGTTTCTTGGAGCATCAAGCACGCTTTTTAAGCCTGCTGACTGAACAACTTTTCCAGACAGACAGCACTTTAAATACCAATCACTGCCAGCCAGCATGAAACAGCTACCACAGTGTCTAAAACCCTGGGTTTATTTTTCTCTCTCTCTGCTTTAACAAAATTAACTTTGAAAAAAGTCGTTAAGTGTAACAGTGGCTGGGCAGGAACAATTCTTCAGAAAGAATCTATTTTTCAGCTCTTAAAAAGGAGTAACAGTTGACAGTGATTAGCAAGGAATTGCACATATTATTTTAAAGGAGAAATTAATTTCAGTGCCCAACCTTATTAGCAACAAGATGATGCTGGATAGAGCAAAATTATCCCTGGCAGATGAAGAATAAAACTATAAAACTAAGAGCATTTTACTACACTGTTCAACATTAACCCTGTAATGCCCAAAGCATGTTTGCACTTCCAAGCTCCACTGTGARGGGAGGGAAAGAGGACAAGACAAAGTTTACCTTTGCAACGGTAAGAATTACTTTGGTCAAAATTKCATGTACTAGAAGAGATAAGGAAGTGAGGCTAATGAGGCTGCCTCTCACATACAGATGATAGGCTATATATTAACATATGAAAATAATTACAAGTTCTACAAGAACTAACCTTGTAAATTTGCACATGGTGGCAGCCTGGAATTTCCAAGCCAAAACTAGCACTTTAAATTCAGTGGGGTCAACACAGAGGTCATTGCAAAATCGTTCCATTCCTTCCTCCAGTATGGCATCTTCCCGCTCATCCTTGTATCTCCTAAACAGCTCCCCAATCCTTTGGAGAGAAGACTCCTCCGCACTGGAAACAGCGTCTTTCTTGGTGTCCCCAGAGAACAGCGGAGGCTGACTAGACTCTACAGCGGCGTCCGTCCTCTTTGTCCCRTTCACGAGGATATCCCCTGAAGACTTCCCACAGCCCGGCGCGTGCTCGTCTTTGTGGACTCCGCTTCTTTTACCGTGCGACTTGCTGCCGGATTCCCTTTCCCCGTTCTTGCTGCCGAGGGTGGAGGAAGGGTTCTTGCACTTGGTGACGCACTGGCCCATGGTGTTGCGAGCCCGGCTTCTAAGTGGTCCCCTGGCACTCGGACACCCTCGCGGCCGCCGCTCAGCACATCTCAGCGGGCCATCAGCGGCAGTCAACCAGCCTGAAAAACACTTTCAGAATTAAATCACTGCTCCTGCACAAAGGATACAGCAAGAGTTAAATGCAGAGTAACATCCACCAGAGATTAAGAGACCAGTTTCAGTATATCTAAGCCTTGCGTACTAAAAAAAAAAAAAAAAACACATATGCCATAAATTTGAGGCAGTTTCAGGCTGTTTTACCTAGAAATCAATGCAGCTCACTCAGTGGCTCCAATATACTAACGGGGTCTAATAAAGGAAATTCCTAAAATTCTTACTGTAACATAGGTTACAAAGAGGTTGATTCATGTACAGACTTCATGAGGACAGGCTACTCCAACACAGGAATATTTTACAGGAAATAGTTTTGAAAAGTATATCCACATTTTATATATAGGATACAAAACGCTGAAATAAAGCACTTAGAAGGGAAAAATGACAGAGATTTATGCTTAAAATTAAGTCTGTATCTTTGACAAACAGGTGAAAGCTTTTTTATTATTATTTTTTAGAGCTTGGCATCTATTTTTTTGTTTTTAAAATATACTCAGAGCATGTTTTCAGAAAGGTGGCAACAMTCACTTTGCATGCAAGATGGTATTTATGGATTTATTCAGTGCTTCAAGCGGGATCCTGCCCTCCAGGTAAGGCAAGAGGCAAGGCAGAGGGGGGCTTTTAATGAAGCTTTCAGACACACATGCAGTTAGAAGAAGCAGTACTTCCAGTTCAGCTTTTTCCATCTAAATTAAAATGCTATCATGATTTCTTCATACTGTTTCTAGAAATTGTAAGGTTAAAGYCTTGCATATTTGGAAAAGATATTTTACTCACAGAAAAGGAGATCTTAAGCTACTGCCATTAAAACCAACCAAACTCTTCCTCAGCACCTATCAGCAGGCGGCCATGTCCTCACATATGCCATTTCTCAGAAACATCAGCTCCAAGAAAGCAATTGCTTATCACATTTCTCCTTTCTCCACTTATTTGCATCTCACCTCTATGTCTGCTGGGCAGCAGCTTCCTCAGTAAAACAGGGGCGTAACTAGTCTTTTTGCTCTAGCTTTTTGGTCATTGCTTCTAGGTTACCGAACAAAAACAAGACAGAAAGAGGATTAGAAATTAAATACAAAGAAAGAAAAGAGATGCAATGGCAGGTTTTGTGTATTCCTTCTTAGGAAAAGCCCTTCAGAAAGCGAACTCCTGCTTTAAGCTCTAAGCCAACTTTGGGCAGCAGCGCCAACAACAGATGAATTCTCCAGAAATTATGATTACAAACATATCTGCTCACCAGCTCCTCCCAACTATTATAACTATTTTGACAAAACACGATATACGCAGCTCACAAAGCAAATAAAATTGCTTTTGCCAGCAGAGTTTACTACAATGTGGAGCGAGTTTAATCAGGAAGAGACCTTTCCCCAGCACAACTGGCTTCCTTCCCAGTGCTTTTTAACCCTTATAAACTATATCTCCACCAAGAAGTTTCCTCACATACCAACAAATCTTGTAAATACTGATTAGTCCTAGAGATTCCTCTAGAAGAAAATCTTAAAACAGCCTGACTAGCCCTTCACACTTTTTTTGTTTGTTTTTGGTAAATAAGCCTTAAAGTATGGACCTGCAGCTTAAGAAGATATTTCTCTTATTACAGTCATAGTCTTTCACTCTTGACCATTTGTTTTATTGCCAGGATGCCAGGAGCCCAGCCAGACCCACAGATTGCATGCAATACACCAGTTCAAATGAAGTCCTTCTGTGGAAGAAAGACAACATGGGAAAGGGAAGAGGGGAGAGAGAAAAAAGGGGAGAGGAAAGACTACAGAGAACAAAATGTAAAAGGGAATATGCATCTTCCCAGACTGTCAGCCCAGATATCTACAGAAATTAGAAATAAAACATTTAGCAACTCATCAGTTTAAAAAAAAAAGAATTAGGAATCGAATTTGTATAACTTTTTTTCAGCAGAAGGAACAAACAGTGCTTCCAATTGCTTAAAAGAAGCACTTGGTAACATCACTTTTATGGACAAGTTCAGTCTGATGCATTCAAAAATTGCTTTAGTCATTCGTATTTTACAGGTTTCATTAAAAGAAGCATTTCCACATAAATAACCCATAAGGCAATTTCATAGGTCCAGTTCTTTGTGCATGGAAAGGGAACACCTCGGTCCAGGGCTGCCGCAGGCCTGCGGAACGTTGTCTTCTCAAAGCCACACCACTTATTTTCCCATTACACCAAAGCAAACAGGATATTATTAGATGGTGCAAATTACTGATTAGTGATCAACTGCCAGATACCAGYTTTCCTTCTCCCGCCTGCCTTACATTCACCAGAATTTACATGCTCTAYTTACACATTAATACTTGTTCTTCCAGGAAAGGCTTTTCCCTAGGGGCAGGTTAAGGAATAGTTGCTTATTAGCAAATGGTGCTTTCCTGTGAAGCAACTGGTAGCAGCAACATCAACAGCAGGATAATGGGCACAGATTATTCTAATTCACTTTAGTAACTCCCATTTCAAGTTAAAAACAAACAACAAAATAGAAGTTTACACAACTAACTTACACACTCTATCCATGTATTTTCTCAACAGAAGTGATTCACGCTGCACCACACTTCCTAAGCCACTGTTTGTATTAACAAAATACCCTGCTTTCAAGTCTAAAATTTGACATCACTGGCAAGACAAACAGACGGGTTTTGTTGCCATTTGCTGTCACAAGACGACAGCATTACTTTATGCAGAAGGAAAGTCAGCCAGCACCACTAAACTGCTGTACATGAGGAAGCATCCTCATGGCTGCTTCAGAAAACCCATGGGGAGTACATTGACATTGATTTACAGAGTGCAAGTTAACCAAGTCTCCCCCAAAAGCATCCATCCAAGCAAGCAACTTTTCTGTTCTCCAACCCACCTGCTTGCAAAGGGCTGCCTGCTGCTCCTGACCAGGCACAGCCTGGGCTCTGCTACCATTCGTGCTCCTTGCAGCAGCACAGCTACTTTCTTCTGCTGAGGAGACAGTCCAACAGTCATCCTGCTCACTGCAAACACTACAGGATACTCAAGTGCAGTTGCTGTAATTTCTCACTTTTCCAATACATGAAATTTGATGCCATGTTCCAGATACTTTGAGGCATTCTACCCCAAAATAGCAAAACCAGCTAAAACATGTCAGACTGCATCCGCTGGCAGCTTGCGCATGTATCTTGTTTTGCAAGAGACAAGTCTGTTGGCGCTGCACGAGTTATGCCTCTAGAAAATGCTTTCACTGTGCTGCATCCATTTGCTAGTCACCTCYGCTTCCTATATGACTCAGGTTTCAAGCCATGAAGGCAACAAGTGCATAGGAAGGCGACAGAAACAAGTGGGAGAACTCAAGGCTTTTTGTTAAGGTAGAAGGGTTCTGATTGCAGCCTGGGGAGCTGCACTGATTTCAGTGCTCAGTGAAGACAGAAAAGCACCTTCAGGAAAGCAAAGAGAGGTCCTCRTTTAACTGCAGAGGAAAGCAAAGCTCATCATGTCCAAGTAAGCACAAGGCCTTGCTAAAATATTTCTCTCAGTTGGATTAGAAACATCAAGTATAAAGTTCTCATATACCCAAAGGCAATCTTGCACTGGTGGCAAAGCAGCAATTCCCAGAAGAATCACTTCTCAAGAGCAAGCTTACTGTTACACTTTATACAAGTAGACAGCAAGACAGAAAGGGCAGCACTGGCTATTAAGCTTTGCCAGGCTAATGTTGTAGCACTCAGCACTACAGGATACAGGATTCCCAAAAAAGCTCAATTACTCAAACAAGTATTAAGCAATAACCTACAGTAAATATGAATCACCAAGATGCCCATGAGGCCATCTTCCACATAACAGGAATTGCAAAGCACAGATGGACAATGATGCTCTCTCTSTTGGTAGAAAAGAGTAAGCACTTGGAAACAAATGAAGCTGGTGACTACAACCAGTTAAATTAAAGCCACCCTTTAAGACGACAGGATGGGTCAACATATTGCCAAACACCTAAGACTGGAAAATTAAAAAAAAAAATCTTGCTAACGATTGCTTTACTTTATACATTTTGTAAGACAATTAAGTCTTTTCTCCCATGGTTTCAAGGGACCAAATCCCACATAACCCAAGGTGTGTAGAAACCAAAGCAGTGAGGTGACTCAGCAGTGATTCTGTTGGGCAAGGCACCCCATAGCACAGCTGACAACAGCACAACTGGACAGGGCGAGAGCTGGCAGGAGGAGAGAAGATGCAAAGGGGATATTTAAGTAACATAGGCAAACATTTTTCTTTAATGACTATAGTTACTGTAGCAATAACAAAACACAGTCAGGCATTATGCTACTTAATAAAAGTGTTGCATCAGAAGGTATTTACAGTGAGTTTCAAAGCACAGAGAGCATCAGGAGAGAAGGAAAAAAAAAACACGCATACAAGAACACCACAAAGTCAAGTTTAAAAACCTCATTACAAAAGGCAATGCAGCTCAGCCAACCATTAAACCCCTTCCCAAGTGGCAGCTCATCAGCTAAGGCAAAGATGACATTGCTAAAGATCAGCTAAGCTTTCACCCACTTTCAACTTTTTGCAAATAAAGAGAAGAACAGAAGAACTTCACTATGCATTTTTACCTTTTGGGGGGCAGGGGACATAATTTCTAGAATAGCAAAGTGGGTGCCTCATCTTTTTCTTCCTAGGAACATATACACAAAGCTTTCCTTCATGGAGGCACGAAAAGGCTGTGCAACTGTCACATCAAAAGTGATCTCTGTTCTAGCAATTTAGGCTTTGCCAGAAATCTTTTAAGCAGCCATCTAATACTTACATATCTGCAGAGATGCAGAGAATCATTCCTCCAGCTTTTACAGCCTTCTTCAGGCTTCCACTTCCTGATTTCCGCATGGAACACTGTAAGATGAAAGAATCACACAGATTACTACATTTAGAAGACAGTAACAACAAAAAAAAGCACACTTAATTGCCTAGCAGTGACTCTATGCATTCAATAAAACTCAAACTCTTGCATAGCCAAAATCCATTTGCTGAAAGAGTCATTTCATAAAACTACTTTGCTTTCTGACCTATGAAGTGCCACTAACAATATTAATGTRCATTATAATATACAGCATGGAGTATGTACTGCATATAACAGACTTGAGCTCAAACTTTTGTTGAAGGTAAACACATCCATATGCAACTTTCAGCAAGGAGAGCTAATTCCTCACTTCACACAGAGCAAACCAAAGGATRTGCTGACATTGCCCATCCATGACAGCCACAGAGATGCTACCCAGCAACGCATAATTTGGGTCTCTTTTCGTTCTTTAGCACATTCTTTTCCACGTTTGTTTTCCCCTGTTCCAGCTGATTTGACTTTTAACTTCCTAGTTCTGCATATTTAACTAAGGAGGTCTAGAGAGATGCTGACGAATGAGGGTTTGTCCAGCTTGCATAGCAGGAGCTCTAACTGCAGCACCTGGTGACAGCTCTGCTAGTACGCAGCCTAGAAAACAACTGAGCAGGCCATGGCAAATCTCTGCTCTACTACACTAACAAAACACTAAAAAATGCAGTTTTTACAGCTCTGAGTACCTCTAAGGAGCAGAAAGCTGACAGAAAGCTGCCTTTCTGCAAACTTCCTTTTTCACRTGAGACTAGTTTTTCCCATGGTGACAAGTGAGAACTTTAGGTTGCTCCGTGCTTTCTTCAGCAGAAAACAGAGAACACATGGAGAAGGACAAGCACAAAACAAATTAACACAGTCACTGAATGTGGAATGGACCTTTGGAGATCACCTAGTCCAATCTCCCTGCACACGCAGGGTCTCCCAGAGCTGGCTGCACAGGGTGGCATCCAGGTGGGTTTTGAATATCTCAGTTAAGGCGACTCCACAACTTCCCCAGGCAACCCACTCCAATGCTCGGCCACCCTCGCAGTCARCAAGTTTTTCCTCAAATTCAGGCAGAATTTGCCTGTGTTTCAGACTTTGGCCGTTGTCTCTTGCCCTGTTGCTGGACAAGATTCCTATTGCACATGCTCATCTGCACATAAATTGATTCTCCCCTGAACTTTGGAGCCTTTTATGCAGATTGTGCTGAGTGACCAAGAATAAATCCCAGTTCACATCAAGGCTGTTAAAATAAACAAATAACCCAGGGAAATGGGCATCCAAAATACTTCAAGCACTAGAAAATTCAGGGTAGTATTTTTGCCCACAATACACCTGCAGAGAGAAAAACAAACAAAATCCTCCACTGACTCTTTTTTGGACACACATCTTCTAAGATGGATATTCCAAAAAGCCACTTCCCTTTGGCATTATTGTCTCTGCTTCCAAATCTCACCTCCACACAACCACCCTACACACACCCACCATATCCTCTGCCTACAGCCGCACCACGCTCCCAGCATGTCCCAACTGACAGGACAACAACGTGTGACACTGTTGAAAGGTGACTGGCAGCAGGAGCACAACGGCCTTAGCGCAGAGCAGCTGCACAAGCTCTCCCCAGGGAGGCACAAGCTTTTCTGTTTCACCATAACCTTACATGAATTTCSTGAGTTTAATGTCTGACACCTCCAGGTGATTTTCTTTCACGCACAAGTCGAGGGCTGATGARGCGACAAGAGGAGCCGCACGGCCCAGGTCCCCTTGAGAGAGCTCCAAGGGAGGGGAGGTCACATCTCACACTCTACATATTAAAAACCAACATCATGGCAACAATGTGCGACCCAAGCACTGCTCTGGAGGAAGCCTGGGAGCCACCTCACCTGCATTACCATGCGACTCCTGTACAAACTGGAAGCAAAGGCTTATTTTAAGTTCAAAAAGTAGCTGATGGAGTTAAGGTGTTATCTAGTGAGGGTCAAACATTTTCCAGGGTTGTGTGAAGCAGTTTTCCATGCTGGCYAACCTATAGATACACACTGCCTACGCCCAGAAGCCAGAAACATTAACATCTGTTAGAAGTGTCAGCTACTCTTCTTCCCCCGTTATTATTTTTATTCTGTGTTGCGCATTGACTGACACCGATGCCATGGCATGGAGCCATCAAGCGCTACAGACAGCAAGAAATAACTCAGGTAGTCCTGGAACTGCTTGCAAACAAAGAAAGCTGCCACTTTCTTTAAAAAATATATAGTTGTAAGTCTAAACTTCTACGACAACATTCAATTGTGGAATAATGAGGTAGAATGAGTTACCAGGTAAGAAAAAAGGCGAGTTATTCAAGCTTGTATTTAAAGGTCATCATAGTTAGTGCAAYGTGCTGTGACTGACTCGAACCTAGATGGTGCAAGATGAGCGCGGCGGGGCAGAGGAGCCGCAGCGTTCGCAGCCCGAGCAGAGGGGCCCGCGGGGATGTCAGCGAGCGGCAGAGCGCTCCCCTGCGACCAGCGGGATGTCGTYCTGCTCTCCTGCCATTTCTGCACCTGCGTCTCCCATCCCTGCGTGGCTCTGGCTCCCTGGAGCCCAGGCGGCAGGGCCAAAGCATCCCCAGCCCCAAACACTTGTTCTCAGCAGCTCCTCCGGGAGGAATTGCTCATGGGGTGCTCATAAAAAGCAACTTTATGTGCTTTCTGGGTGGAACCCGTGAAGAATTAGCAATATCATCTTGCTCTTCAGCGGACAGAAGTCAAGCTTATGGGAGATTTTGTTACAGCAGTTKCGCACCCCAGTATCAAAGCACTTTAGCGTGAATGAAGGCTGTATCAGCAAAACCCCCACTTTGGGAGAATAGCTTATTGCTCTCCATTCCCTGCAGGGAGACTGTCTCAGCAAAAGYATTCTGCCACTGCTACAATGCTCTATCACAGGCTTTCACAGCACGGAAAACATCTCACCGTGTCCCCACACAAGAGCTGGGCTAGCAGAAGTGTGTAATGCAGGCCTGCTAGCACCTCTAGCTGCTCAATTATTTCAGGGAAGTCTAGAAGCAGGAAAAGCCTGCTGCAATTAGCTTAAGAAGTGAATTGTAAAGCTTCCCGCGTCGCAGGGACCTTCCAGGGAACTAGAGCCAGGTTACGATTTTGGAAGAAGGCAGAAGGCAGCTTCTGTCAACSTGCTCCAAATGAGCCCAACAACCTATTTCTGATCAGCCTTGCTTTGAGCTATGCCACCAAAACACAATACCGGGAACCCTGATCGAACTTGATAAAATTTGTCCCTCCAAAACACACAGGGTCTCCAAGCAGAAGCCAGTTCCACGGAGACACAACAGGAGCAGGAGGGGAGACCCACACTTGGGTGCCATTCCCCAGTTACCTCTGCAGCCAGCTGTCCTCAGAYGGACTCTGCAGAGCTTTGACTGCCCCGGGGTTAAATGGCAGTCAAGGGAGAACCAAGCTACCAGCAGCCAGACACACTCATGCTGGAAGCCTGAATGCTTTGCCTCCAACGAGACGCAGACTCCTTTGAGAAAGAGCACACTGGAAAAGCCAAACTAGTTTCGAAGGGGAGAGGTACTAGGGTATAACATTTCTCAAAGGCAAATCACAGCAGACCAGGAACCTGCATCACTGATAGCCCACAATGCTGGGCCAGTTCCCAGTGCCAGGATCGTAGCTATCACCAAAGAGCCAGTCACCCCAGAGCGAGTCCTGCAAACGGGCAAGAATTTCTTGCTGAACAACTGTATTTAGATGTTGTGTGACCACCTTTCAAGCCTGGGGCTGCAACACCACGGGAGGTATTTCCATTCTGCACCAAGGAAATCCATTGCTGCCTTCTTTAAGACCACTCTGCTAAGTTGGAGCATGAAAATATRTTTCATGTGCCAACGGCAATAAGCAGAATTAAAAACCCTCACTAAAGCAGGTGTCAGATCTGGCTACTTTTCATTACCTTTTCCACTTGGTCCTATTAGAAAGTTATAATATTTTGTGTTTCACCTTGTGGGGCTGGGAGGGTGGGATAATTGTTAGGAGCACTGTACAAATCCAAGAAGAGCTTGACAACAAAACATCAGTCCAGTTCACTAACTACCAAGGGCCAACCAAGGCAGTCAGAYCGTGTGGCCATTCAAAATCATGCCGGCAGTTTTCACTAAAGATGGAACAAGAATCCAAACCAGACTCCATCCCATTTCCTGGCTAGCAAAGGTTTTAGCAATATCAATGAGCTAGTGTTTTTATTTTCTTTTTTTTTCCCTACACCTCACTCAAACCTTGTCTTATCAACCTTCCCTCTCACCCCTCCGATCCTCCTCAATGTCCCCAGATCCCCCAAGGTCCAGCACTTTCAAAAAGCAAATCATCACCTACTGATTTTTTTCCCCTCTAATCTGCTGACGATTGTAAAAGAACAAAACATCAGCATTTTTCCAGGGTTCATTAGAAAACTTTTGCACAGCGTGACATACATTTTAGCACTTCAGTATGTGCTGTGAGCAGCCAGAGCAGCACGTGTCAGGGGACGAGCTGCTCTGTGCTCAGATACACCTGGGTCACGTCGCCACAGCAGAGCTGCGGGTTACAGAGCCAAGAGGAACCACGTTCCCAGGGATCTGACACAGACGCGTCGCGCTGCAGGCAGATGAAAACTGCTGGACTACAAACGTTTGGCTTATTCCCTTTCTGTCAATTCTATAAATTAATCTTCGGAAAACTGCAACTACCCTGTAGCCAAACCAGAACAACTTGGAAAAAACAGTCTACACTCCACTGTGCAGTTATGAAATACTTAATTTTAGACAGAGTTAAGTGTTTGTGGATTTTCTTCTGCTGTGAGTTTAGCTGGCTGACTTCACCCTGATGTGGCTGAGGCACCTTCATACACTACATTTGACTAAATATAATTTAGGTGGACATCTAGCAACTTCCTTTATTATAAGATATGTTTAAAACTGTAATATAGTGGAAAATGTATACATATATTTCTTMGTTTCCAACACTGAAAAAAGCTACACTTATCAGGCAATAAAGACAATCCCCCTAACCAGTTCTGGCAAGCAGTGTTCCCCTCCAGAAAGCTCAACAGCTCCAAGACCCATGGAGCAGGCCAACAGGCCTGTGAAGCCTATGGCCAAGAGCCAGAGCACCTCCCGAGACCAGTCCTGGCAGCAAATGCTCACAGGGAGTTTACAGAAGCCCTGCCTGCCGTCTTACTAAGCGGAGCATCACTTACAGGCTGCTAGCCAAGAGAATCATTCATTTCATATAGCTGCGTAGGAACTTCACTAGCAGCTGACCATGCAAATATTGGGACAATATTTAAGTTACATACACACAATTGTTTTAAATTAAAGCTTTAAACCGAGCTGAAATCTTTGAGTGTTTAAGAGCATATGTTTGGCTTTCTAAATTCTGATTGCAGTTTTTAAAGCAGAAAATGCACAAAAACACCTGCGGAGACCTGGGTTCTCTATGGATGCGAGTCCTGCTTCCCCTGCTACCGCAAACGACAGCCTAACACCTCATGCTGTGCAAACAGTGCAGTCGGACTTCGACAGCAGCCATCGAGAGCTTCAAAATGCTGCAGAACTTCAGCTCAGGGCTTCAGCTACAACAGACTCTCAGATCTGCTTTAGGAGCCGGGTGGCTAAACACAYATTTTGTTATTAGACATTGACTTCYTTTCAGTAACTTTTTCCTTAAGAGAACTGAGCTGCTGTGCAGGGTTTCTACTCTGTCTCACACCAGCTACAATCATAAACTAAACAAGAACATGAAAGTGTGAAACTGGTGCATTCTGCATATCAGACCTTTGGCACTTCTTGACCATCCATCGCATTTAAATGCTGAATCAGAGTCCTTCATTCTCTCTGCACAGACTCATTTGAAATGGAAATACCCCAAACCAAGTTCTTGAATATTTCAGTTCTTGAGTCTATTGCTAAGCACACAYGCTTCTCATAATCACGGGTGTTGAGATTATTTTTCTCTTTTCCTTTCAATTTTAAAACAAGGATGAGCCTGACAACATTAGCTATTTCAARGTGGCAAAAGAAAATGTTGCATTAAATTACAAAAATACCAAATAAAAAGAATTGCTACTTGTTTTTTGCAATTGCTTAGATGCAAAAATAAGATGCCAGTATTTTTCACGAGCACATAAATCTCCATCTAAAAACACATGGGTTCACCAAATAGGAAAAAATAGACACCAAGTACCAATGGGTGCCATGTTGTYTTTGGCTGTGTGACTTCTGAGTATAGCAGAAACAGTGACTAAAGGGTGACTATAACATCCTCACATTTATAAATAAATGTTGTCTCTTGCAGAACAGACAACCCAGAAATACAATATCCATAACTAGTCTAGGAGATAGTAGCAGGTAACCATAGTTATTCTCTTTAGTGGAATCCTATTTGATCACTTGTATTTTTGTTAGGTTTTGTACAATATTCCTATCATAATAGCTCTTTATTACCTGTGATTATCTAGTCTCTCAACCATGAATCTTCCAGTAGTAAAACACCACAATTAAATAACTATTTCCTAAAATCTGAACCCTTTGCTTCCTTCAAGATACAGATCATTTGACCAGAGAGTTGCTCTGCTAGACAGAGAGATGAAATACAGACATACTGAGTCTAATGGTGCTCATTCCCAGATCATCCGTGGTCAAGACGCTGGATTCCATTTTCTGCTTTCTCTGCTCTGATTAACAGTGAGACCCAGGATGCAAAAACATCACCAAGCTGTTGCACCAAAGCTTCCTGGAGYGGTAACAGGCATTTCTTTACACAGACACAGAAAATACAGGGTACTTCTGCAAGAGCAAACGTGAGCTCCCCATTGAGTCGCCAGCTGCCATCCTCCCTCAGACTTGCTCACCAAAGGCAGTCGCCAAGAGCTGAACGGGCCCGGAGAACCTTTTTTGCTAGATGGTGAAGTCGAGGTGCAGGGCGCTATGTGAGCACATCTGGAACCGGAACCTGGAACTCTTGCGTTTTCTAGTCCTGCTTTGGGAAAGTTTCAGCCAGAGCTGTAGTTACCCGACTCATGCAGTGAAGATTTAAAAAAGAAAATAAAATATAGATACTTGGCTGTTTCAAAAGACTCTTGAGACAACTTTATAGAAGGCACAGACAATTTAGACAATTTACTAGTGTCATATGTTTACAGGGGGTAAATTGCAGATGGCTCTTTATGAGAAGGCAGCACTTGCTAATACAAGTTACCATGAAACTACCATTGTTTTAATTCAAGTCACTGTGTCATTACTGCTAAATATCTTAAAGCTGAGTATACAATTAATCCATGTCACCAATGCAGATAATCTGCAAACCATTGGAGCYGTTTAATCTAGTGCTTTTAAAAGGAGGAAGGGGAAGAGACAAAAGAAATTATTAGACTTCCAGTAAGCAGAAGACAAAGCCTATTAGTCAGAGGCAAATAAAGAAAAGGAAGTCAGCGAGATAAGATGCAGACCCCTAGGGAGAAAAAGCTAGAGAGAAGGCGGCCAGTCTGGGAATGCTGATGGAGGCTGTTAAGGGGTTCCCTTTCATCTTCTGGTGCCTAGCAAGTCCCTCAAGTATTTACAGACTGGTCTTTCATCCTGCAAGAATMCTGGCTAGCAATCTTCAACACTTTCCTTATTTTTTAAGTTGAGGATGAAAGTTCTATTTTTCTAACAAATCCCATTCCTTCATTTTTACAGTTTCTTTTTAGCCAGAGATGCATATGTTACATTCATTGCTATAAATCCATGCTCCTAATGGAACATGTACACTGGTTTGCACTTCACAAGCTCTTACACGCAGTCCAGCCCAAAGCTGAGGGGATTCATAGCACTGCGTGGCTCTGAACCATTGAATAGAGCAACAGCTCCCCAGCACCTTAAAGAAAACAGACTGTTACAATCTGGGAAAGTTCAGAACGGTACAAGAGGTACTCACAGTCCTGCAGGCTTGGAACTGCATCTGCTTGTATCCTATTCCCCTTTAAATCACTTTCTGTCACACAAAACTGTAGCTTCACCAGGTGTGAACACTTAGGAGAATTATATCCATCCCCCATCCTTCCACTCCCTTAGCATCCGCTTTATTTCCCCCTGTCTCAATATATATCAACATGACATATGGGTTATTTTTCCCAGTCCTTAGCTTGAATCACAAGAAGCATCAGAACCAAGTCTCTTCATCAATACACAGAAAATTACAAATGTGTCCTTTTTCACAGGAGTCCACCAAATGCTCTGTGAGTCTTCCCTCACCCTTCCCATAAATCCTTCTCCAGCTAATTTCAACAAAAAAAAAAGCTCTTAAAAAGTATCTGTTCTCGTTTGTGTTTCCAACTCACCCTTTCAGCTCAATTGATAACCTCTTTTTACATAATCCATACTAAGTGCTACAGAAGCAAGATGTAATTAAATGAATTTCCAAGCTCAAGAAGTTTTAAGAGCTACTAATGCATATTAGCTAAAATGTGCTATGAACGTGCCAATGTTCAATCTCAAAATAAAGCAAATAACTGCTTGGAATAGGCACCAAATCCAGCTTCAAATATCCAGAAGCAGATTACAAATCGTACTACAGGTCATTGGTTTCAACATGAAAAGGAGTTTCAAAAGCATCACACTGAGCTGTCAAGCAGTATCACAGCTGTAAGCTTTTCCATGACTAGTTTGGTAAACTTGTTCAAGGATTGCAATAACTCATGTCTGCACAGAACTTGCTCTTAGGAAATAACCTGCATTTTGGAAATCTTTACAAAAGTTGCTATTTCCAGTAAGTTTCTAATGCCAGTCATATTTCATGAATTTGAACTAATTCAACATAAATCATAAGCTCTGTTTTTTCTGCTGTCCTACAGGAAACCCTTGCTTTAGACCGTGCGCTGTCTTTCACGTACAGGGAAATAGTTCCACAGACTATTAACTAGCATCTGTATGTAAGCTTTTAAAGACAAAGTACAGAACGGACAAGAACATGAATCCTTTACTTCCTATGTAGCCTTAACCAAGTGACCACTTTTTGCCTTCTGAAAAGTATCTTATRGCTGGAAAACCTGCAGCAACAGAGTCCAGAAGTACTCAAGAAGCCCTAGTCTCTCCACCCTTCGCCCAAATAAAGCACAAATGCCTTAGTTATACATTAACTGTTGAACAAAGAGGCTCTCAAACAGATAATGAGCACATTTTTAGAGGATGTCTTTGGATCAGCCACTCTCCCAAAACAGGCAGGCCACGCAGCAACGCTAAAACCAACAGCAAGGCCTGGTGCAAGTTTTGAGAAACATGTCAGCCCTGTGCTTGTTATATCACTACATGCCTMTTTCCGAGCACTTCACCCATTTCCCCTCTAAGTCATATCGTAACGCACTATCCTTAGAAGTAATGATAATAATAAAATAGCAGTGGACCACTGCTGTATTCTGCTACTTGGCACCTGCCTCCTCGGCTATCAATGCAACACCTTGAAACAGAGCGCACCAGCAGCCTTAATGACCCACCAACAACCAGCTATTCTGTCCAGCAACCACAGCGCTGGCAGCAGAGGCATACTCCTTAAACCAATATTTGCTTTGAGCACAAGCGACGCCAGTCGCAGCTCAAGCTGCTCCGAGCGGCCYGCCGGTGTCACGGCCGCCCTGGCGACCGGCACCGACTGCAGCCTTCGCGGCACGGGAAAACACGCTCCGCAGAGGGAGGCAAAGTTAAGTACGCAGAAGGAAACAGCGCCATGCCAAGGTGGCACGCTCAGGTTGTGAGAAACATCTCAGGAATAAGTTATATTTTATGGTCTGTTTTTTTCTTTTCTTGTTTTTCCCCCTCTCTAGGCAGCGGGCACAGCCAGCTCCGAGCCTGACGCTTTCCCGGGGAGACGAGGAGTATTGGGGCACAGCGGATGATTCGCCCTGCCCGGGGGGCTCTCCCGCTGCCCCGAGGGAGGGGGGCTCCAGAGGGGCCCTTTAACGCACGTACCGGCCAGGACAGCGCCCAGCGCTCCGCAGCGAGGCGAGGGCCGGCCCAGGGCACGAGCGCCGCCCGCGCGGCTCGCAGGGCCCGCGGGCAGGAAGCCCGGAGCGCGAGCGCAGCCGTCGCCCCGGCGGCTCCCGGCCGAGCCGCGCGGCCCCAGCCCCTGCTCCGGCCCCGGCCGCCACCAGCCCCCGTAGCGCGGCGCCCGGCACGGACGGCAAGAGACATGGTCCAATTCACTCACCCTCCGCGGCTCCCGGCGCGACGCTGCCGCCCCCTCCCTGCCCTGCATCACTTCCGGGGATGGGGAGTCAGCTGGCGGCGCCGCGCCGCGACGTGCCTGACGCCGCACGCACGCTGAGGGCAGGGCGGGCAAGGGGCCCGCGCGCCGCCGCCCCTCGCCTCTCGCCCACCGGAGCCGGGGGGAGACGCGGGTAGCGGCGCGGCGCCGCTGCGGCAGGGAGGGGAGCGGGACCCCCGCGCGCCCCTTCCCGGAGGTAAAACAGCGTGACGGAGATTGGGAAAGCGGCGCGGGCAGGGAGGGCGAGTGCAGGGAAGGGCAGAGGCCTGGGCGCTGGGGCCGCTCCCCCCCCCCCAGCTCCTCGCGTTGGTTCAGCCCAGCCGCGAGCGGGGCAGGGAGGAGGGGGCAGAGCCACCCGGCCGCCAGGGGGCGCCGCCCCGCACCGGGCAGTAACGCGGGCGGGGACGGGGCCGCCCGCGCCATCTTGGGGCCGCCCCGCGGGCTGCGGGGCTCGTGCTGCACTCGCCGTTGGCCCGAGCGGCCCCGGGAGCGGCGGGCGACGTCTCGCCCCGGGCTTGGGGCCTCCCCCAATGGGGCCGCGGCGGCCAATGAGTTCCAGCAGCTTTGCGAGGGAGCAGAGTTTGAATGTCCTGTAAAACCCAGTCCTGGGGAAGGGCCCGGAGCTAGTGCCCCCAGGAGCCCTGTGTGAGCCCCCCGAGGCTCTGACAGCAAAACTTACCCCTTAGAGGTGGATTCAAACGCTTGGTTTCTAAAGAGTCAATCCATTTCCTTACAAGATGTGCTTGGGTAGAGTGTCCACAATGTAATTAAAAAGCCTCAGTGCTTCTCCTGGGAATTGAGTACCTGAAAAGCATGGGATTCACAAAAGGGGCTTTATTAAACGAACCAAGGAACAAATAAAGGGACAAAGGCAGCTTGTTCATCTCCCACATTAATATTTATACGCTTGTGTCCCTTCCCAAGTTTGGGATAGTTCTGCTCAGGTGTTTGGTGGCATTCAGCTCAAGGCCAGGGCAGGGGGGTATAAGGTACATAAATCCCTTAGGTTTCTGTATGCTTCTCTATTATGTAAGAAAGGTCATTCAAAGATAGCTGAGATTTTGTTCTTTCTGCTAAATTTCTAGCACTGCATTAAAACTTCTCTGCTTTTGACTTAATAGCTAAAAGCAAAGGAGGAAAAAGCATTTCTAAATCTGTGAGAGCCTGAGCGACAGTGTTGCACAGGACAGTTATATTCTTTCAGATTTTACTTGGACAGTGTCTTATTTTAGGAGAAAATTGAGAAGTATTTAAAGCAGTTTCTTTTTCCAGCTTTTCTCCTTCCTATCTCCATAGTCTAAGTCTGCATTTCTAGTGTTCCTGAGGTGGCTACTTCATTAAAACACAGGACTCTCCCCCAGAGCACATTTACGTCCCACCAAAACCAGCTAACGCTTCAACAACCACGAAATCAAGAAAATGAAAATTGGGTGACCTAAAGGGACTAGTTAAAGGCTTCCACTTCCATGCATTCACACGTGACAGAATCCTAATTGTTTACAATGTCACTTGTTTGAAAAGCCATAGGGAAAGCAGTGATAAAACCTAAGCCTTTTGCTATTGAGTTAGATTCCCTTTGCTTTCAAAACCCTTTTTCTGGTCAAAAGACCCCTCTGTATTTCAGGGGGAGCCAAGTTCAGTGCCAAATCTCAGGCGTGCAGAGAATGGCAGAATCCACGTGGCCGCTGATGGACAGCATAAGTACAAAGACTGCGAGAGGAGGGTTCAGAGGTGCTCATCAATGCTGCAGAGCACTTCAGTTTGCCAGCCCGGAGATACAGGCACAACAAAATCTAAAACCATGTGAAAGTCACCTTCTTTTCAGCTGACACCAAGCAGCAAAATGGTTCTTTTTCCACTRAAGAGAGCGCGGCACCAAAGGCACTTAGGTTATAGGTGGAAACAATGAGGAAATGCTTGGAGTTGGATTCAACCCTGATGGCAATTTCTTGAAACATACAGGCTTGCATCACTGGTAAAAATTGAGGATGTGACACAGTTATGGAAGAATATGATCTTTTGTCTTTATTTTTCATCGTGTGAATATTTTGGCTCTAGCTTTGCTATGATTTGGGTTCAACTGAATCTTTTTGGTTAAAAAAAGAAAAGTGTGAATGCTAAATCAAAAGTGAAAGACCCCTCACGTTGCTGCTTTGTTAGGTAGGTGCTGCAGCCCAATGTTTGCAGTGGCTGGACTAGCTGTCACAGGCCACTAAATCCTGTTGATTTGAGTAAGAGAAGGTAAGATGAAGGTGGAAAGTGGGTTTCAAGATTTGGCATCACTGGAAGGTTGCCCTGCCTGCTACCAGAATCCCTGATACCATCTCTCCTCCCTGTACAGGGACTGCCTGTCCCAGTGTTGTCCCTCATGGAAACGAGGGGCTGAAGCCCCTGCGGGTGCAAGAGCAGGGCTCTTTCACGGACATGTGCAAGGGATGAATATGAACTACTGACTTCTGGTTACTGTGCACACCTGTGAAATTTAGTGATCTGTTGATTATCTGTTGCATTAGCAGCAGGAGAGAGAGAACAGGTGAAATAAAGTAGTTTTAACATAAAATAGACAGGAGCTTAAAAAAAAAAGCTAGCCACACAGTGGATTTGAAAATACGAGATATGTATTTCCATACTGGCAGAAGCTAATAGTTTTCTGCACAATGGTGTTGATACCTATGCTTTTGAATTATGTCACTTATTTCCGTAACAGAAACGTGACGACGGCTTTGATGCAGCAGCCAGTCCCCCTGCAGTTTGTCATTGCAGCTTTAAGACTCCTTGCCAGTAGCAAAGCAGCTGTCAGACAGGAGTTGTGTCGTGCCTAAGCAAAACAATCTAAATATGAGAAGTTCAAAGGGGCTTTTTTAAAATTATTCCACCCAGGGCTCCGTTCCCCACCTCTCTCCCTCTCGGCAAATATGGTTCCAGCATCAGCACTAAGTCTCTGTATGTTGCTAATGAGTGCCCTAGTTAGCTCAGATGCAAGAGAGGGATCCATTGTTTAAAATATTCTTTTTTTTTCCCCCCACAGGCTATTACTTTCACCCTTTGTTTCCTAAAATCCTCTATGCACGGCTGGCAGATTTGATGTTTAAAGTCAGTAGTTGATACTTGTCTTGAAAAGAAAGGATAAAGCAGACTTACGACTCCAGCAGCGGAGCTGTGCACAGGGGAGGAAGCCGCTGGATGCCCCTTCTCGCTCCAGCTCCTCCCTAGGGCACGGCTGCACTTCAGCTGCTCCGTATGAGGAGGCTCCTTGCAGCTTGTCCTGCCTTTGCTTTGTGCCGCTGCTCTGGGGGAACGCTTTGCAGTGCAGTTGACAGATACTTTTGCTTACTGTTACACAAACAACTTAAATTCTGTACAAACCTGAAAATAGCAAAAGGTGTTTTAGATTATTTAACTTTTGCATCAACCATCCAAGAAAAAAAAAAAAAGAAAAAAATGTGTGTTTATTTCCCAAAAGAAAAATTTGTTATTACATTTTGCAGCCAAAAGGATCATTTGTTTTAATTATCACCCAAACCATTTGCATTTTCATCGTGCAGTAACTCATTAACTGCTCGAGCCTCCTTTGCAGGCTTGGAGACAACAGGATATTTCATGTGCTTGATGTGCGTGCTGATGGCCGGGGTTGCGTGTAGATGAAAGGCACAATACAGCCCGGCAGTGTCAGAGCCGCCTGCCACGGCACCCAGCAAACGCTCCCTCTGAAGCCAGTGCTCAGCTCACTTCCAGAGACTTCCCTCCAACAGTCAGCTCCAGAGAAGCCGGCAACCTAACGCTTCCACCGCTGCTGCGTTGTGCACGGACACCTACCTTTGACCTCACGGCTTGTTTTGTTGCAGGCCACAGGGGCGAGTTGCCTGCAGTTAACGCGGGCGCCGGCGGCTGAGCGCGGGGTGCGACGGCCGCACCAGGAGACGAGAGGGCTGGAACATCCACTTAGCATTCCAGAGAGGTGCAGCGTAATTACGGGGTAAATGCCGAAGATTTAAGTAGGAAGATGAGTAACTAAAAGGACATGAAAGCCTCCCTTATCTTTCTGTCCCACACAAATTAATTTTGCACACCCACAAAGCTAATACAAGTGTCACTTGACAAAGTTACACCTAAAACACGATCTGTACCGTCACTTACCTTTCTGTAGGTGTGAGCTCTGTTTATTCCAAAGGAGGGGGGAGTCTCATTTACAGGGTTTGAAATTGGAAGTAATTCTGCTGCCCTAGTGGAATTACTCCATTTTCACGTTATTCCTCAGATCACAGCCTGACCCACATTTTGGGGGGTTTTGTTCTGCTTGCTTTTATGCCTTTAGATTGAGGGGGAGGAAGGCTTCTCACACCTTCATTTATGTGTCACTGCAGGAATGGTTTCCAAGCAGGTGTGTAATGTTAGAAATTGTTAATTAAACTCAGAAGTGGGATCAGCTGGTTGCCTGCTATGTACGAAATCTGCTTCGTGTCTTTTCCAGCATGCAGGGCGTGCAGCCAGAAAAGCAGTAGCAGGAACCTGCAGCCTGTACCTATACCGGGGCAAAGGCAAGGGGCTCCACAGCCCTGTATTAATTACAGCTCTGAGGAAATGAATAAATTCTAGGCAAGGGGGGAGAAGCAACTAGTGGTAAAAATAAGTTACAGAATTTAAAATAAAACCTTTATAGATGCAACCAGGCTGTCGGTATTAAATCCAAAAGTGAGAGGTGTGATTACAGCCCTGCACAGAGGATCATGTGATCCTAAATTCTGGCCTCTGAAATTATCTGATGCTTAGGTCAGAATTAAAACCTATATTAAAAGCTTTGTTTCTTCCCAAGGTATTCCTCTTATTTGCCTTTATAGATTACAAGGCACCTGAATGGAAGGTCTTCTACCTTCTCTTAGCTGTCAGCAGGGAATAAGAGCCTCACGAGCGCAGCCAGAAGTGAGACTTCAGATGAAGGCAGAGGGGGGAGACCAGGAGAGGCTCTAGGTGAGGACAACGTTGGTGACTTAAGGTTGTGCTGGGCCAGTTCACGTAGCTGAACTGTACATAGTTTTTGCAAAATAATGCACTTTTGTAGAGAAAGGCAGTGATTCTTCACATAGTTGAGTGCTTTATGTATGAGTAATTTTATTGCCTGAATAGAGTGGATAATGTGAAGTATTTACTCCAAGGTGTTTGAAGAAGTGGGACTGCTCATCTGATTGATTGTGGATATTTGTTTCCAAGAAATGTCATAAACATTTACTAGAAATAATTTCTTCTATATACGAAGAATCGTGTTTATCTCTCAAGGGCAATATACAATTGGTTAAACATTTTAAATTAAGAATAGCAAATAAAAATGTTCTCTCAAGATTCAGGAAAATAATTTTATGTCTATAACTATTAAAATCCATAACGAGGTGAAACAACAGTCTTTAGATCATAGCGTGGTTAACATAAAGAGCAGGGGTCAAATTCTACCTTTAGGTTAGCATCCATGATTCAGGTTTTGATGAGGCGAAGATCTCGTGAATGTCTGAAGTCACAGACACTCATTGCGGTGAAAAAATGACCTGCAGATTAGCAATATTTCAGATTCAGCCACTTGGGAAGGGTGCAGCCCGAGAGCTGCTTGATTAGAAACCTCCTCCCAGTGTGTTTCTTGGCAGAGGCCGCACGTTGGCCGGGCGGCCCCCGCGCCCCCCCAGTGCCTTGTCCCCTGTCACCGAGCACTCCCTGCACGGGCAGGTGGGCTGCCCGGCCACCCTGCGCCAAGCCGGCCTCCCGCGCAGCCGTCCCCATCGCAGCCGTCCCCATCGCAGCCACCAGGGCCCCTGGTCCCGGAGCAGAGTCAGCCACAACAGCTCCAGGCTGGCCAGTGGAGCCTGAGACAATCAGATATTATTGACCCTTACTTCTCATTGCATCCATAATAATCTTTTACTTACACACTTCACAGTGTTGCCACATTTTATTTTTGGATAGTAAGGAATCTTTGACATTTCTGTAATATTTTTCTTTTTTCTTCTTTTTTTTTTTTTTTTTACTAGCGATGTATTTATCACAGGGATATTCAACGTCTGGGATGGAGTATTGGTGCCACTTAAATGACAAAATACTCATTTATATAGAATGAGAAAGGATTTCATTCCTGGTATTTCACAGAGATTCCAGGCACTATTGCAGGCTTATTCAGCAGAGAAACTAGGTAGTCAGATTTCTGAAAAACAAGACAGTTGGGACTGCCCTAAATCCACAACAAGAGTCTGCAACACAGCAGCATTTCCAGCCTCTTCTGTAATGCTTAGATCAAACTGCTTGCATCACCTTTTAAGTATCAAACTGCAGCTGAATCACTGTTACACACTGTAATGGAATCACAAAGGAGCTTCTTGGCACCTGAAACCTACACTGGTTTTCAGCACTATTGTAGTGGCTTCATCGTGCTTTCTGTCCACAGATTTCAAGGCACTGGCAAAGACAGGGCCCACATTGTTGCGGCAATTCTGCAGACAGAGGGATGCTCCGTAAGAGTTTCAGTGACTTGCCCAATGTCTTGTTGCAAAACAGCTGTGACACAAAACCCAGGCATCCTGGCTCCAGGACTGTGATTCAACAAAGCACTGAAGCAAGGGCTCAATTTTGAGCAAGAGTTTCAGCTGTTTGAATGGACACAGATTTAAGTGTCAGTGTCAGCTCTCCGCAGCTAATTTTCATTTACAGCTATTTTTCTCCTGTAACTCAGCAGATTTTTATATCTACGTTGGAAAATTTAAATAGATGTTTTTAAAACTAACTCAACTGTGGGAAAAAATGTGCTGCCTGCTGGCTTTAGCAACCCAGTGGTCATACACATGTTTGGGGTTTTGTATTTTTTATTCAGATGACACCAGTTACTCGACAAGAAGTTCTTGGTCTTTACCGCAAGATATTCCGAATAGCCAAAAATTGGCAATCTGCATCGGGACAGATAGAAGAAACTATTAAAGAGAAACAGTACATTAGAAGTGAAGCCAGAACATTATTCCGAAAAAACAAAAACGTACGTGGGTTTCCTTGTGCCTGTAATTTTCTGGATGATTCTTTCCTTGTGCTCTGTATTCTCTCARTATTTAGGTATTAAGATATTGAGCTGATTTCTTCAATTTTCATGCTGCTTAAAAACTAGTACAAACGTATTACAAAGTTTACTTAGCTTACAGTTTAAATTTCACCTCATAATATAATAATAAACATTTCAGATCTTCATTAACCACTTTGAAGACTAGAAGGTCTGGGTTTTCATTAAAAAAGTCAAGAAAAAACTTAATTCCAAAGATATGGCCTAAAAAGTAGTTTGAAGCATCTTTTGATGTTTTTAGAAAGCTACTTAAGTATATCATTACCTATGAAATGGCAAACAGGACTCAGTAGCTTCTTTCTTTTCAAAGCAAAACTCATTGGTACTTCTTTTAAAAGAAGGAGGCCTTTTTTTTTAAGATATATGCAAATCTTGATATTCCAAACTTCTTTCAAGAGGAACAAATATAGACTCTCTGGTAATCAAGATTCCTTTTTTTTTTTAACCATCACAGTATTTATTTACATCCTATTTTGATATAGGACAAGATTCAGCTAATGCAAAATTCATCATAAAGTGAATTTAAGACCCAATTTACACATTTCTGTGTATAATTGACTTTAATGGACATTTTCTACATGAAATGTAGCCTAAAAGGTGTCTTCTCTTTTGCCCCTAGCTATATGATGCCCCTTGCAATATGATGCCTTGCAATATGATGAATAGGTTGGTGTTGTTTTTCATGGAGATATCAGTAGTTTACATGTGTATTGTCTTTTTACTAAGAAAATACCATGTTTGGGTAAAAACCTCCCTTTAGAGCCTCAGCTCTGACATATTATGGGGCCTTATACCCAATGCCATCAGCCCAGAATTGTTAAGGCAAGTGCTAATGTTACCTTTTATGGATGTGAAAAATGCAGTCACTGTATGCCTGGGATTGCCAAAAAAACAAGCAAAAAGAAAAGTCACGTGGCTATGCAMCACTTACACTTGAGCTTCTAATTGCTAATTGCTGCATGTTCTCTTTTTACAGTTGTTTTAACTCTGTATTATCTTAGGTAACAGATGCAAAGATGATTAAACAGTGTATAGAAGAGTGTGAGGCAAGAATAGAAATTGGACTTCACTATAATATCCCCTACCCAAGACCTGTGAGTATAAATCTAGTCACAACTCTTCAGCTGTACCTACTTAGCCCTCACTTAGCACTATCAAATCATAACTTCACATTACTGTCACTGCATTGCATTTTTAGATAAGCTTGTAATTACGTGCTGTGGTAAATCAGATGAGCCAAGTGTATATTGAAATAGTCTCCATCTGTGAGTTGGCTAGTTTCTTCTCAAACTGGGAATCAAAGCTGCAGCGTGGGGGCATGAGGTAATGTCTCAGGGACTGCAAATATTTAGGTAGTCTTGACTGCGCAATGAGTTGTCATGTGTAGAAAAAGATGGTAATGGAATCAAATGGCATCAAATCTGTTAATCTTTCCACATGAGAAAATAAGTATATTTAATTATTTAATTATATTATGTTTATGATGGGTAGAAAAATTTTCACAGGCAATACCTTTTAAGTTTTCTTGTAATAAACTGCGTTGTAAGGTGCTTGTCTATCTACTTGCTTCTATTCACGTGTYCCTAGAGAAAAGCCTGCCAAATATTACTGAAATTGCTAGAACTATTAGTCATGTCTTATATTGCACCATTCAATATGCTTTCCTTACTGCCCTGTCATTTGTGTCTGTATTAGTTTCTGTTGCCTCCCACAGAGACTTTCTCTCTCTGCCTGCTGATTGCTTTACAGTCACTTCTATAGCTTCCATATCAAGCAGCTCATGGTCATAATTAATTTGCATCTTCATCTTTATTTATAAGATGCATGCGGAGGATACAGTCACGGTTGGCTTCTGTTTCACACTTAGYTTGTTCTTCTCCAAACACAAAATAACAATGCACATGGGGCAAGTAATGCTCCTAAGAATGACTTTAAAATGTATGTTCCATGGTGGTTTAAAATCCCAAAGGATCAGAGTTCTCTTGCATAAACTAGATCCCTACTTTCCAGATTTTCACCATATCTGTGCTGCTTTAATCAGTGCTTTTACTACTGTTTGCAGCTAAACAGCTATCTTGAAGGGTGACAGCCTCAGCAACAGTAACACCTGACTGCTAACACCTACAATTTTCAATCACTTAAGGGGGGGGTAAAGGTGTATGACTCCTACCAAGTCTTACGAATGACAAAGTCCCTGTTGATCAAAGCAAAAGCCTCTCACCTTGTTGCTCCTTGTGCTCAGGGCATCAATGACATTGATTGTGCATCTTAATATGGTTGTAAGCATGACAAGAAGGCAGCAGCCTTTCAATACAYACACAACCTGAAGTTATTTTGTGGTTGCTTATTTTGTGGCAGGCATGAAGCACAGTCTCCTTAACTTCTAGGACTTCTATGCAGGAATTCATAGTGTTTTCTGGGTCTTTTAAAGGCCTTGTTCTGGAGTGCCATCTGCAGTACTATTTCAGTGTTTCAGCATGGCCATCTGACCTCAAACTACAAAACAAACTTACTAAAACTTAAAATGTACAGGATTTAAATGTTTATCTGTATATTTTACACATTAAATACAACATTTTGGGCCTGAAAGTTAAATCACTCATCATTCTCGGACAGCTATTCTAGAAATTTAAGAAAAAAATGGTTTGGGACAGTTTGGTTGTCCTCTATCAAGTTAAAGCTGAATGAAACCTACTCTGTATATGGCTTCTTGTAGCTTCTCAATGTGTAACTAACTGGTGGGATTCTGTTTTCTAGATTCATCTGCCTCCTATGGGTCTTGCTTCTAAACAAGGCCGTGCATTTCGACACCAGGAAAAGCTGAGGAAATTTTCCAAGCCCATATACCTGAAATCCCATGATGATATTTCATAACTCATCATTCAAGCTGTGATGTGTTTGGACTCTAATCCTGCAACTCTTTTTTTTTTGTACAACTGTGAATGCAGCTGTTTTGGTCACATGCTCACACATTTCCTGAGGCCACTAAATACAATGCATATGATGGATAAGGTTGGTCTGGTATTTATTACAATTCACTGATGACTGATCAATAAAAGTATAAGTTTTCAAGGAGGGAGGTGTTATGCGAAGATTACTTTAACATTAGGAAAAATTACAACAGTTTCTAAAACACTGCTGATCCCTGAGAGCAGAGTTCTTCGGCAGTTAGAATGGAGACTATTGTGCTCAACTGCGATTCAAGGTAGTRCCTTACATAAGGGTCAGCAAAAAGCAAAATGTCCAAGAGAATCAAGCAGACCCAGTGCCTCCAGAGCCTCCGATTGCAAGTATGAATTTCTTTCTTTTGGAAAGGAAGTGGGTGCTGAAAGATAAAGTCTGGAATTCCATTACACAACTAAGACTAAAACAATAGTGTTGGGTTGCTCGTGTTCTCATAAATGGATGGAGGAAAAACTTTCTCAGCTGGGTAGCAATAAAGGAATAAGCTTTAGGTGCTTTCAGGAGCAAAACCAACATATSTCATTTTCCAAGATCTCCAACTCATCAGTAAAACCCTAGTAGAAGATGGCAAAGAGATATTCTTGTCTATCATAAAAAAAAAGGGGRAAAAATAAATAAAACCGATGGTATGGAAGAGCCTAACAGTTCCTCCCTCCAGAATGTACTTTTAAGAGTAAGAGAGATACAGGCCAATGAATGAGAAAGTAAAAGGAAATAATCAGAAGTGCTAGTCAGCATGGCAGGTACCGGCTAGCCCAATTTCTGACTACTCTCTGGCTTCAGTCCACAAAAGAATTATTCCCATGTAATTATTTCCTGGGAATGTCGCATGTGGGTAATACCTTCTACTGAACATGTAAAATGTCATTGTTCTGCTTCTCACTGAAGTTCTACAAACTTACTGCTGACAGAAAAACACAGTCTAAATAGTCTTTTCCTATCCTCATTCTGATACACTAGCRTGGAGATGCTTCAACTCAGCCAAACCAACATGTGTAAAGACACTTTTGAATGGAAGTTTAGACTCAGTCTTTGTTGTGAAGCTATGCCTTGACACTTTTAATTTGTAAAATTCATGTGTCTAATTAAGGTAGCGATACTGTGACTCACAGACAGTAAATGAGCGGTTTAAATATACTGCCTGTATTATAGTCAAATCTCATTATGGAGCATAACTATATGCTGTAGATAATTTCAAAAGCATGCCCATAAAGGCACAGAAGATTTACAGCAACTTGAAAATAACACTATGGGATTGTGTTTATTTCTTAAGGAATATACTAATATGCAGTTTGTAAAAAGCTCAAGTAGCCTGAAGTAATTCAGGGAGGTTTCAAACTTGATTAACTGAAGTTCACTGACCTGAACTGCACCAGGAGCACCATATTATTAGAGAAATTCTAAAATGCTTATTAGCCCATTMATTTTTCAAAGGAAGTGTTTGGGAAATGATGGATTAACTAATGCCTGATCATTTTCACTTTCCAGCACTGGAAGGTCAACACAGAAATTTGTTACCACCTCAAGCTACACAGCTGAATGAAGGATGTATAATAAATAAAGCTTTATTTTCAATTCTGTAGAGCAGCCTTTTCCTTCACAGCCTAAGTTAAATTTCGTATGGAAGCGAGAACCTACCTCAAACAGTATCCTTTGCTTTTGCAGGTCAAACTGTTAAACCACTACGTTGAGGGAGCAGATGTCTCACTGGTACTCATATTAAACACCAAACTTAATARCCCCTAGCAAAAGACAACACCAATTTCTTTGACAAATATCTTGAAGATACCACAACATGATATTTCTAAATGTTAATTTTACTTATATTTTATTTTTTATTTATTTTATATGCTGCCCTAAATGCCTCTAAGTTCCTCAGAGTTTGCAATGCACTCAGTTCAGCTCATCAGTGCACGCTCTGTCCTGTGAATCAGTAACTTCCTCACTCCCCTCCCAATAAATCCTGTCTTCTTCCACTTCACCATGCTAGTCAGGAAATTAGCCAAACATTCTATTTTACAGGAACTCATCAGAGCAAGAATTTGGGTCTTCTGCATTGTCACTTTCTGTTTCCAAATGGCTTTTTTTTGTACGGATAGAAAGGACACTTCCAGCTCCAGAGAAAACGTTCCAACCCTACTTGTCTTTCAGTATCACTAGCTGAAAATCTGTCATTTATAAAGGCACAAGTATCTGTCACTCACCAATATTTGTGTGCTGATTTATTTTTCCTCCTTATCAGCCTTGAGTGACTAGTGAGGTTGGGCATCTACTCTCAACAGTAATTATAGGTCTGTTTTRTAGATTATTTAGTGTGAATTTATAACTAAGAAACAGAAACCCCATGCCTATAAAATTAAGAATTCTATTACTACTACTACAAAGAACTTCATTTGTTCGTAAATTTTTCTTGTGAAATAAAAGTTGATCTAAATAACAAGTGAGGTTTTTTTCTTCCCCCCCCCTCTTAACTGTATCTCATCCAAAAAAGGTTGTCAAAGTTTCAAGCTCTGCCAAGTTTATCATTCTTCAAAAAGCCATAGATAAAACTCAGCAAATGAGGTTGGGAAGCTCACTTCAAAAAAGATCACAAAAACATACCTCTAAGATATTTCTCAGCAGCAAATGTTACTTTTTTTTTCTCTAATAGTAAAAGCAGCTCAGGAAATCACATATTTCTTCAGGACTTCAATAACCGTGAAATAAAGCAACTCAGCCGTACCTCATCTCTGCTCAAGGGGACATAGCAACTGACAGATGCATGAACCTCCAAGCCAAGTCTCTTCTCATATCTAAATCCTTCAGTCATGTCTACAAAAGCTTGAAATAAACCTTTATGTTCTAATAGAAGCCTTCAAGTCTAAGTATCAACATAGAAGAACTTAGAAAATTATCAAAATAACAGGGACATTGCACACAATGGAGCAAAACCACGGTATATTCACCAGAAAAGCAGCCAAAATAACTGTGTCATTCATTAAATTACCCATTAGTGTTTGTTCATGAAAAGACATTAATCAGAAACCCACATTGCAAGCTACCCAACAGTATTTTCCAATGGTTTGGAAGTACTTATCTCCACAGAATGTAATTTAGCTAATACATACTAGTGAATCTAGTTTTTAATTTATAGTGACTTAATATATCTAGAGGACTTTATTCACAGCACTAGCATTATCTGAAGGAGGCTGGAGAAACCCAATCCTTTAATGTCAGTTTCTCAGTTTAATGTTTTAAGAACTTGTGCTGTTGCCCTGGTTCCCTTCCAGAGCCTCAATGCAGGGTTTTATCATAACAGCATCACTTAAAAGCTTAAGTTCAAGTCCAAGGAGAAGGATCCTGCAGAGAGCAGTGACTGAACAGAGCCACCCATAGGGATGGGTGTAACACTGCTGGCTTACCTGTATATGTTACTGTTCTTAAAGTTGCTGTTTTATAGATATCTGTATAAAACATAAACCAGTCATTAGTAAAGCAATAATGAACACTGTTTTCTCTTCTAATAGCTAAGCACAACACAACAGATAACTTCCTAAGATAAAATCTGCATCAATTAGTTGTATCAGCATAATTCAATCACTGTAGCATAATTCTGGGAACTGCTGAATTCTAGCTGTATCTTGGACTTTTTGAGACCCCAAGCAAGTCATTAAGATGCTGCAATCTGGACATCTAAAAGAAGGAAGAGACCCCAATTTAGTGGGTGTTTGTGCATTTTTTTWAAATGTTTCCCTTGATCTTTGTGCTTTCCTTGTACTGTGTATAAAACAAGTCTAATGATCCATCATCAGTACCTCCTTGGCATGCTGTGGGGATTAGTTAATGACTGCACAGCTCTTTGAAGATGTTCAGGGCTATTTTATTTTTAATTAATGTTTTCCAGTTACTTTGAGCTTCTCTGATGAAAGGGCTTAAAACAAGTGCAAAATATCAGGTGGTTATTAGTCCAACATGCAGGAGGGCAAGACAAGGAAATAAAATCAGACTATGAGGGAAAGGAAGCTTAGCTCCATTTAACAGGCACCTTGGATGTATATGTAAATAATACTCAAAAAATTCAAACGTCATGAGACAAGCATCCTGAATGGCTGGCTCCCAACACATGCAGTGTCCAGAAGTTTTCTGTAGAAATTCTGGGGCAGATCTTTAAGGACTATCAATTATTACAGCTTCCTCATACAACCCTGGCAGTTTGTTCTAGCTGAGGATTGTTTTTTGTATGTTGTGAGCAGATTACTCTTGTCTCCTCCCCAAGGGGCCTACACACTCATGGGATATAGAAGCGGGAGGCAGATCCAGAGAGATTTATTTGCAGAAGTTGTGGACTAAGTTCCCATTAAAATCAGCAGCAAAACTCTATTAATTACCTCTTTGTGCACAATCTTGTAAACAAAAAAGCCCCATGACAGCAGCAAGGTGGTAATAGGATTTCAAAAGATTTGTTAAGATGTGGGTGACAGAACGTTTGCTGAGAATTTTGTTCATTCTTATCTATTGCAAGAAAAAGCCCAGGCCTTTGAAACAAATTTCTATTTATAATGTTCTTTCTTTAATCACTCTTCCCTATTAGGTGAGAATGGCTGAAAAACAAACGCAATTGGGAGCTTATTTAAAGTCAGCAGGAAGTTCTGATAAAAAAAAATGCAGCCCTTGGGAAGTAAAGTACATCTTTTAATTACAAAATGTGAGTGTTTTAACTTGCAAACACTCAGTCATCTAACTGGCACAGTGCTGCCACACCACGATTTATCCAGTGTTTCTGGGGCTTGTTGGAAGGGAGTTCAACTGAGAGAACATAGTTCGTTGAGTGACCGGTAGTGGACAATACACCTCTTCTTGCACTTGTCTTGTACACAGGACATGAATAGATGTTCTCATGCAGAAAGCTGGAACTTTCTCCAGGTTTTAGCCAAATTATGGGCAAAGAATCATAAAGGACTTTTGGAAGCGATTCTCCAATCATTGAGGTTTCTCTATCCCATYGTGCACCTTCCAAAAAAAGGCCTTTTATATACGCCCCGTCTTCTGGCATTTTCTCCATTGTGTGCTCCTGTTTCATCACCTAGAACGATTAAACCATTTGCTTTATTTTCATATGGAGTATACTAAATCCTATAAGTGACAGTATGAAACTATTCCTTTAAGTGTAAGTTCTCTTCATTTAGACACCTTAATCACTGCTGCCTCAGAACGTATCCACCAACACCGTCAAAAAAACCCAAAAGAAACAAGCAAAAAAACACCACTTCGTGGTTTCTTACCTCAWATTCAAATCCAATATGATCAATTGGGATTGTGTATTTTCTAGCATAGTTCTGTGAAACTCCTGTCAAAAAAGACTGAGTGAAGTAGAACCCYGATATCCAGAAGACTGTGGGTGGCCCATGGATGACCCAGTCCTGATTATGGGAGAAAAARCAAACATTAAAAAAAACATACACCAGGGCTTCACCTTGTAAATACACCACAGAAGGGGTGTCTTGTGCTGTGTATAACAGCACAACAAGTCCTCATTCTATACTGATACACATTTTAGCCATTTAGCTCTCAACTACCCATTCCATCAACTGGCCAGTCTCAGCTTAGGATACCTGGAAGAAGGCCAGACGAGAGAGGAGATCAGATATGTAGCTTCCCAGTGGCTTCAGAGATGGATAGGATTTGGCAGCCCACATTGACGGTACTTTCCCCATTAACATGCTATTGAAAACATCTTCAAGTTCAGATGACATTAACACCTGGCCTTTGATGGCTCTGCCTAAGTTCACAAGGCTGCTCCGAACAACTTCTGTAAGCCTACAGAGAGAAAAAAGGAAAGAAATTGCAACCTCATTATTTACTTCCTTTCAATCTGGCAAAAGACCTCGAGTCTGATTTTGAGGGGAATGAAGGGGGTTTATTAAAACTGAAAAATGTCCTGCCAAAAAATTCTTATCATATCTGAAGTTATCAAAATTGTTATTTATCTAGGGAAAAAGAAGAAAACAAAGATTAAAAAAAATYAAAAGGTAGTGAGGTTTGCTCCTTTAGACAAAGGAAATAAATGACAAGATCTTTAAGATTCTGYCACTAGCTAAGATTTTATATTGTAAATATTGGAGACTGGATGACTTAAGAGGAAGAAAGTGCCTTATCTCAACAAAGCAAACTCAAATCTGATTCAAGCTAACACTGTCAGAAYATAGGCTCTATTTCTGCATTCAGCTAGTCAGCTGCAGCTTTTTTTAAAAAGGATTTTCAAAACAGAATCTATTGTGTTAAGAATTTATTATAAAGATTTATAATTGTTTAACCTTTGTGAGCTGCTAGAACTGAGAAACACACACATTTCAGTATTAATAATGCTACACAAAACGTTGAGTCATACCTGTTGAAACGGATCAATTCTTGCCTAAGCACTGTATTCATGGACTCTTCATAACGTACTGGATATTTCTTCATAACCTCTTCAACATTAAAGTCACTTGGTAATTTGGATAGGATGTCCCGTGCCAATTCTTCGACAGTTTCCTGAAATTATAAGTTTGCATTGATGAGCTTTTTCTTAATTATTTCTGCTTTTATTAAATAAATTCATCAGTTCTACATGTCTCATTTTTATTGTGGAAGCACACAGGTATTTTAGTCCATTTCCTAAACAAATAAAGCTTACATGATCATACTCTCTTTGCACATCAACCTGTCTATTTGTGCATGTGCCTTCTTGCTCCTTTCCTTCCCAATGATTTAAAATCTGTGTTGGTARCTTCAGTGTAATTTGCAAAAGGGTTTTAGGCAGCTTTTGAGGAAACAGGCAGCAAGTAGACAAGCATAGTCCTACTACTGCCTCAATGAAGAAAAAGCCAAATTATGCAGCACAGGGCAGTGCTGGGAAGACTACAGAAATACTCAGGCTATGGGAAAGCTTTACTCACTAGCCAACCCCACAGGAAATGACGCTCCATTGGTTCCACTATTCAAAAATCTACATGTATACAAAACCTAGGAAGTCAAATCCTTAAGGGCTTGGAAGGTCATTTATGTATGTCTCACAAGGGCATAGATTTGACCTGAGTGACCCAGGGAACTGCCAGGATAGGATAAGGAAAGAAATTCCCAGCATCTCCAMAAGCAGGATCCATGGAAGTGAAGATGACAGGGAGGGTCAAGGTCCAAGAGATTCCATKCTGCAAACTGCCTCCTTTCTTGGAAGCATACAAATCACTCAAACATAATTACAAGTTTGGGAACTGTAATTCGGTTGAAGAAACTGAAGCAGCAAAAATTGCATCCCAGAAACAGAGCATTCAAGGAATATTAATATAGAGTGGAAGTGCTGTTACAGCCCAGACTTCCCCAGGAAGGATACTTTTGTTTCTAATGACTGTTTATATTGCTTGCCTGAGAGTTGAGTGATTGATGCTATATCCTGACACCCTAGAGTGTGACGCCGACGAGGCTGGCAGGGATACTCATACAACCACTACTGCATGAAGTTAGGCTAGTACATGAACCTCCATTGCTGGAATTTGCTGAGTGGAATTARATGTGATAATATAAAATTTAAGGTGTTTGCCAATTGTCTTCTAACTCAGATTCATGACTGAGATGAAGCACTTCACTGTTACTTCATTGATACAGAGATATGAAAAATACCATCCTGCTCAAACTACATGTTCTGCTCAACCACATGGGATTGCATGGTGTTAACCTATTTGAATTCAAAGTCTTCCATCTATAAAAGTTTTTCCACTCAAAATCTGGCTGGATCCCTACAGGGACATTCATATCTGCTTCCAAACCTACAGTCATATAATTAGAGGTGTTAGATTCCTCTGAAAGCAAAGGCATGGAAACAGAGAGCTTCTTTCTTGGCCTGTTACCTGAGGGGACTTGCCACCTCCCCCTGCTTCTCTAGGCAAAGTCAGGAGCACCCCACTGAAAAGCTGGTTAGTCTCCTGGTTATCCTTGGTAATGTCTGCATTTTCATGAAGCCCAAACACTTCAGGGTGCGTTGTAATTGGTAATCCTCGTAGGAATTCAATGTAAGACTGCAAAAGAAATATTTAGGTACCAAAAGTGATGCAATAGTATGTAAGTGATCAGTRAATACAATCTGTCTTTGGCAGAATGTTCCCATTTACACATAAAAACATACATTCCCAGTTTAAACACTTATAAATTGCCTTGTCCAGTCTACAGAGATAAATATAAACATTTTGAATGGTTCAAAGGCTCACTGAGGATTTGTCCTGACTGATCTCACACTGGCATCAAGCTCATCTGATTTCCTATGCTGACTAATAAACTCTGCTACATTTCATATTACGCTACTGAAATGCATACTGAGTGGATCAGTCTCACACTTTCAGGTTATAYTCATGGGTGGGATTTGAGCACATTCATTACATCCAAGCAGCTGGCAAAAGGGAGAAAGGGGAAGGAAACTGAGGCCAGGGAGTTTGTGTGCTCCTGTATACACCTGCCCTTCCACCTCCTCACCCTGATCTCTGCTACCATGATAGGAGTGGCTTTAAGAGGATGCAGAAGATGTAGCCATTTTCTCCTTACCTCATATGGACCATGTGGTGGTATGTAGTAGTCATCCCCAGGTGCAAGCATATATTTGTCCTGCTCTATATCCTTGTTATAGACTATGGAAAGAAGGGACAGGAGAAGGCGCCGGTCTTTATCATCTGTTACTCTCCCACCATAGTTACATTCCCCTAGGAAAGGAAACAAAATCATAAAAACTGTTTAACGTTAAGGAATAGCTACAGTAAGCTGAAGACCTTCAGATCTTCAAAAACTTTTAGGCACTATACTTCCATTGACTCAACAGATATTAGGTGCTTTAAAACCTTTGGGAATATGGGCCTAATTTGTGTGTCTTCATAGTGAAAGTTATAAGGAACATTCTGAGTTAGTCTGGGAAACTGCTTCTCATAGCACAGTGGAAAACCTCCCTTTTCACACGGCAGCTTGGTTGTTTTAAATGATCTTATTAAGATTTTTTTTTAAGCCAGCCAACATTCAAATCTGAACAGCGCTATATAACAGCTCCTTTTCTCATTCATTTCATGTAGCCACAAAGCTGTTTATACATGTACACAGCTGAAAAGAAGGGATTACAAATATGCAGAACCACTGTGCAGAGAGTTTAGCAACTAGGGGAGACTTTAGCAACTAGGGGACGAATCTCCCCTAGTTGAGCAGGCAACTAGGGGAGATTCGAATCTCCCCTAGTTGAGCAGGCAACTAGGGGAGATTCGTCACTTTACCGAGATCGAGGAAATCAACAGGACTGATATGAAGTGCAGGAAACAGCTAAAAGTTCACAGTTTATTATCTTTTCTCCTCAATCCTGACCTCCAAAATTGTTTTTATGTATGTTTTTATAATATTTAAAAGATCAAAAATTGRGAATCATCTTTATAAGCATGAGAAAGAAGGTGCCAATAATTAGCCGTGCTTCTGAAGAATGAGAACTAAACAGTCACAAAAACAGGTCAACACCTACTGCTTTAACCTGATGAGGATTATCACATCCTCAGTAAATTGCTTACTCCAAGAGGATGCAACATATTGCTCAGCTAAGGTGAAACAGARGCCATGAATGCTTTTATTTGACAAATGTGAAACAAAGACCAAGAGGATGGACCATTAGTAACTCTTCCAGATAAATATAAGCAAAGACAGCAATCACATCTGAGGGCTTTGGATCCAACTTGWCTATATGAGAAAGGCCAAGAAAATAAACCTGAATGGAATCCACTACATTTGTCAAGCATTTATCAATTTATCACTTTATCAGCTGAAAGTGCATAGCATCATGTAAGTGCAACATCTGTACCTGTTAGATATGTCAGAGCTTCAAATGGGATTTCTTCATACTCGTTCAGAAACATCTGGATCTGTCGCATACTGATTCTGAGGTCAGATTCGTTGAACTCATATGGAATATTCCACCCTGTTCAATTCAGAAAAGATTGATTAGGAACAGTGCACTGTACTGATAACCATGTCCAGAAAATGTTGTCAGCATTAGACATCTATTACAGAAAAGAATKTAATAGCTGCCAGACAAGACCTAGATGAAGCCATGGCATTTAGCTAGCTGTGTACTGCACAAGTGACAAGTGACTCTATAACAATTTTTTACCCCAAGGCACAATTGCCATCATGTGCGTTCATTGTTAATGATGTGACAAACATGGATGCTTTGGCCACCAGACAACTGCACATTTAATACAGGAGATGTTACTTTTGCAAATGACCTCTTCGTATCCTACAAAGTCATGGTTTTATTTTGAAGCAATAAATGATTATCTTCCTTCTGGCAGTCTCATGTTTATTCAAACAGGTGTCTGTTAAAACAGAGGCAATAGTTCTCATTCAAAAAGTAACACTTCACCACAGTTACTCCTATCACAAATGCAGAGAGAGGTCAGAATGCAAAGCAGAGAAGTTCACATACACCGACAGAATGTGCAAGTTTTGCACAGTTATAAAATATTTATAATTGTATATAGTTGTACATTTTAAGGAAAATATCAGAATTCTATACAGTTTTCTAAATATGTCTTGATCTTTTAAGATTATATATTAAATTTAATAAAAAATCATACAAACCTTACTGATATATCTTATCTTTTCATTCATATCGTTATGGTCAATACACTGCAACTACATAAATTTCAGTCTCACAGCACACAAACATACGCATTAGCCTTTCTAAAACAAAAGCATACACATAAATAACAAAACCATTCCTGAAAATGACACATTTTTAATGCTGAAAATTAAATAAAATGGCTTTTGATGAATAAATCACTGTGGTGAGTAAAAAGCAAAATAATAAACTAATAATCAGTTACATTTTAGTGTAAATAGTGTATGATACGTTCATTTGGAAGACTATACTTTTTAGTCCTCACCAAGATTAATACTTCAAGCGGCTTCAAAAGTAGCTTTGCCCTAGTAAGAATCAAAGCAGTTAACAGTTTTTACACATTACTCTGTTTTGTGGAATACAGACTTTACTTCGGTATTGCTGTATTCTTATAACAGTAATACTACATTTTTATAGAGGAGATGTAAAAACACATTTTAAAACTCCTAATCTATTTGAAACGACATGCAGAATAATGTAAACCTTACCTAATGGGCCAAAGTTTCTCCTTTCCTGCACAAGTGCATGGAAAAAGCAAAGGCCAAAAAGCATTTTTTGCCACATTTCTGGCTTTTGGCAACTGCTAAAGAACACAGGGTCAGAGATGGGGTCGTTAAGATATGATCGAAGGAGGTTTGCTCTAACCCCCTTAGGAGGCTCATTTGTCATTTTGATGCCATTCTGGAGGATACTAACAGGAAACTTTTCTGATGGATAACTGGTTAACCACAATCTGAAAAGAATAAAAACACATATTGTCATTGTCAAAAAATACCAATACTGACAWATTTTCAGTATCRATCTGCAGAAGACTGAAAGAGTTCTAAAACGCAGGCATAAAGCAAATGATTTTGTAGAGGCAGAAAAGACGGCATCATGATTATGTATCTTTATTTTTTATTGCACATTATACAACATAAATAYCACTCAAAGTTGTTCACACAAAAGATGTACATAGTACTTCTTTCTACTGGTATCTCTGGCAAACAACAAATAGTCATAGAAAAGAGCAAAATGCTTAAATTYCTACCTGAATTTATCATTGGTATTCTCAGGCACTATAACTTCCTCACAGATTTTTTCCAAAGCAGGCATCCAGCTGGTTGCAAGATGGCAGTTCTGCAACACTACCCAGGTTCCATCAGCAATAGCCCGATAAATCATATTTGCTGCTATTGGGCCCTGGCCCTGGCCGAGTGAAATGGTTTGAATGCTTGTGCCTCCCATGCCAAGATCATCAGCAAATTTCAGTAAACCTATGATCGCAAATTTCACACATGCAAAGAAATGCACAGAGGTCAACATACATTTTACTCAGATAATACAAACAATAATCCAGAACTAGTACCAAATGTTGTATCGGTCACTTAGGCATTTTCAAAAATGTAGATGCATAAAACAAAATAAAATGAGATACTAGGCAGGTATCCCCTCCTTCAGTGCTAACTGCTCATTCCCAGCCTTCATTACAGCTCTCTACTCTCTCTGTTTTCCTTGTACAACTGTTGATTGGGTTAGCTGTACACTGCTACTTCAGATCTGGGTTAAAAATAACCCTCTAGCTTTACCATCAAAGCCAGCACCTCCTGAAAATATATTCTTAGAGTGTGATTCCACATTACAATTCTTCTGGCAGAAGAACAGGTTTAAAAATAATCTTGGTGGTTATTTTTTAAAGGACGTTTAACAGAAGTATTTTAAAGTGTTGTCATACACATCATTTCAACAGCACTCAGGAGAGAGGAACCTTTTGGGAGGAGAGGCTGCAGGAACAGCAGGGCAAGTTCCCAAAACCCACTGGCATAATCAGTACATAAGGATGAATCAGAATCTCGCTGGGATGTGAATATCCATTAGACCCCTGGAGACCTGCTCAGAGATGTAGACATTTCATCATCAGCTCATTCACGCCCCCCTCCAGCAATTTTATTATCATTTCAAAAAGACTCATGCAAGTGTTTGAAACAGAAGCTAATACCATCATTGTTGCATCGTACTTTAAAGATAAAATGAAGAATCCTATACTTTAATAAAGTTCAGGCATGTCAATGTCACTTAATCAGATTTTAAAAGGTTTTTAATGCAAATCTCACCTGCCATAGGATCAGCACCTGGTGACAATACAAAAATCAAAGGAGCACAGCAAYTGGAATCATTATAACTTCCTCCGAGGTCAAAAGTAGGTGGTTCAATAAATGTTTTCCCCATATTTTCTATAATGAACATCCGCACTGCTGGAACAATCTTGTCAGGTCTCAGACATCTGAGAACAACCATGCGATCTAGCCCCATTAATGTGTTCCACACATCTGGGAAAGCTTCTTCATGGGGTCTAACGGAGTCATATATCAGCTGCCACTTGGAAGCATTCTCTCTCACGTGTTCCATTAGTCCCTCAAGATTTGTCAGACAAGATGCCCGTACTAGCTCACCCCACGATTTGTCCGATAGCCATTCGGGAGCTGGATTGGGGTGAGGATTATCAAGAGCAACACCCCCTGTCAGCAGAAAGCGCCAAACCTCATCATCTATTTGGTCTTTTCCTTTCATAATCCCTACTGTGAGGAGGAAGGAGAATAACAGTTTATCCTTCTCAAACAGTGAACGACAGACATTATTATAGATGCTTATTGTGAAATGCTCAATTATATTTTCAATTCTCTCCTCCATATCATCGCTCTTTTTGCTATTAGCAATAGACTGGACATACAAGTTAATGAACCAAATCAATGAATACTGATACATAGGTTCAATGTTTGCCAGATCAGAGATGCAGAAGAAGACAATAGCAGAATGAATAGCAACTGGCTTATACCCCATTCGAGTAGAATCTATTTGCATTTCAGTTACAGAAGCAATTTCTTGYTTTTCAGAGATTTCTTCAGATAACTCTTTGGATGAAGACAAAATATTTATTGCTGTTTCATCTTCTAAGATGTTTCCTTCTGACTTTGAAAGAACCTCGAGGATTTTATCTTCTATTTCCTTTAATTGTTTCTTGTTGGCTGCACTTTCTATAATCAGTTTATTTTTCTTTTCTTCTAGCTCAGGCTTTTCCTTTGCAGCCACAATTCCAAGAAGTTGGTCCTGAAGACCCAGAGGTGTAATCATGAAGTTGAGTAAACAAACTTTCACAGCCACCTCAGGAAGATAATGAGGATTTCTTAAACGGGTTGTTATGTAAAACCTGAAATCTCTTGAATATTCAATTGTATTTTCTCCTAACTTCATGTATTCTACTCCTTGCTGTTTGAATGTTAACTTTAATAAAATGGGTTCTAAGAAAGCATCAAGTTCTTCACCAATATTTTCTAGCAAGACTGGTGTTCCAAGTTGAATTGCGTTTTCTAATGTCCTCACATAATTTGTGTCTGATAGTTTGATAACTGAGAGTTTGTTATTTTTCTCCATATTTTTTACCCACTTGTTAGCTTGCCTTTGAGGATCTATCATTAAAGCCCATCTTCTTGAGTTGGAAACAATTAAGCCATTGTCAATGGAAAAAGAATCAATCGGCAATCCAGCAATTTGCCATGCACGAATTTTGACTGGGTCCCCTAGTGTATTACTTAAGCTAAAATCACTGGAGCACGGTATGTTCTTCTCACTGCACAGGACTTGCCATTGCTTTTGACATTCTAGACGATAATCTACGCTGAAGGCTCCCAAATAAGCAACTGTTCCTGAAGACAGCAATACATCTCCTGTAAGATCTATATACCGGATTCCTAACAATCGTGCAGCTTCTGTCCATCTATCTTTTTCTCCACCAAGTCCACTAATTAGCTGTTCAGCTCTTACCAACTTTTCTGAACAGATTTCAATATTATTTTCTAATTCTCTCTTTCGTTCATTCATGCTTTCCAACTCATCATTCAAAGCTTGGAGACGATCAACTACCTTCTTAAGTTCTGCTCGTTTTGTTTTTAGCTTCTGCATTTGAATGTCCAATAACGCTTCTGCCTCTCTTAAACGTTCACGCTTTGGTGCAACCACTTTTGCAACACGATCATACACTTCCATGGCTCGTACCCACTTGCACAGACCTTCACAGGCAGATGATACATTTTTTATGACAGCTGGTTGAAAATCTGGATGACCAATAAACCTTTCTCTAATCCTCTTCATTATAGCAGGAGGAATATTATCCTTGTCATACATCTTTAAGCTCTCAAGGAATTTCAGATCTCCAAGAATTTTTCTAGAAGGTCCCCAGTAGTCTTCCACCATTTTCCCTATATAGCACATAAAGTTAAAATCAGGCTTAAATAATGAATGTTCAAACTGAAAAAGTATTTGAACAAAATATGAAGAACTAATATCAGTGGTTTTACAATAGATTTTTACTATACAACCACTGTCAAATACTTTAAGAAATTCCTTAACTTCAGTAATTCAGACAAGAACATTAACACCAATAATCTATGTTACACAGGAAGCTAGTACACATATCTACTAATTACATACTAATTCTACATCAATCAAATCAAAATAACGGAAAAAAATTCTATAGATTCACTCTTACCTGAGATTATTGAATAAATTAGTAACTGTGTAAAGGGTTTCTTGCTAATCTAAGTAGAATGGTTTGGAATGAAAGACACAATTATAGAAATCTTACTTCAGTTATTAAGGGTTAAAGTGGAATAAAGGATAAAGGGGAATAAGACAGAAAAATGGAAGAAACAAGTCCCTTTCCTTCCCTACATCACGAATCCTGTGCAATACTATAATACTACTACCACAATTGGCACAGAAATAACCAGTTGGAGTAATTATATATCACTGGAGACAGCCAAAATTCTGTCTCCCAATATATGAGATGATGTTTGGTAAACAGCGATGAGAATTTAACATACAGGTGAATGATGCACAGCGCACCTCAAGCTCCTGTGAATCTCAGGATGGGTAAATGTAAGTTGTAGAAGTGACTTTGTGCCCACTAGGAGCATATTATGAAGTGCATGTTACAATACCAAGCAGATGTAATATGTTACAATGTCAAAATAAGTTTTTAGCAATGTTATAAGCATTGTTATAAGTCACTGCTAGCAAGAAAGGCTTTTGGTTTACATGGCTGCATCCACACTAGTAGCAATTCACTAGCGTACAATACAGCAGCACCCCAAGAATTCCTAGCAATATCCTAGCACAAATACCCATCATTACCACTGCCACTTGGATCAGGCTTTCTCTCTGGTTTCATTCCCTTCATGACACAGATACTCTCCATGACAAGCTTAACAGGACCCGGYGGATTCTGCATGGATTTCACAAGAGAGATGTCTGAAGGATTCAGTGTGTCAAGAGCTGCAAGGGCTGCCTCCAAAGCTGGCATGGCCTCAGCAAGGTCTCCTTCACATTCATCCTGTAAAGACATWAAACAGAAAACTGCAAAACTTCATACAAGATCAGATCCATGAGCTGCTTACTCCACCCTTAGAAATTCCCACACAATATTAGCAAACCTTCTGTGCTTGTAAATACCCAATTAAAAGACTCTTTGCACCATTGGGCTTCTTGCACAGACGCCTACTTTCACAATCTGTCTGAGTTTAAAGAGGGAGGGTATGTAAAGAAATGTAGTAACTTCCACTACATGAAGTGACAGCTGAGAAAGCCAGACAAGTTATCAAGTTCAAAGTACCTTCTGGTTTGACAAGGAACAGTAAAATACATGTCAAACAACCGCTCCCACTAAAATCTTATAGTGCTAAATAAGAACATATATCATATAGCTTAAATCCTTTATCATACACAAGCTGCTATTACAGCAGAAGGCAACAGTTATGCCAGACCTCAGCAATTATATCTCACTAGCATAGCCAACTAGTCATGCAAAACACTGAGGAATCCTGCAGCTTACGATGGGAAACTTTGTGCTACAGGCAGCTGCCTGTGGCTATATCTCTTAAGTTACATCTAATAGGGCTCAGTGCTGTGTTTCTCTAAGTTCCCTTACCTAAGTCTGAATCAACAGTCTCAGGGGCTAGAAACAGTGTTACCTCATTACTCAGCCTAATCAGATCTGCTGAGGACATATGAGTACACAAAAAGCTATATAGCTTTGGGTATCTGAACTAGTCTAGGGAGGTTTAGTAAAACACGGTCTTAATTCTATCACAACATTATCCATACAACAACATAACCCATAACAACACTCAAAATGTACTTTGTTTACATTAGGAATAACTCTTGCAAATTTGATACTTGGATCAGTTTGGATAAGTCTATTAATACATCATTACAACTCCAAATTATTTCCAAAAAAAAAAAAAGAAAGTTGGAACCCATTTCATTGCTGGCTTATGCCGTTATAAACTACCTTAATAGCTTTAGCAACAGCTGCAGCTTCATTTGCTTCTTTTTCATCTGCAGACACTAGTTCTTTCTTTGCATCCACTGCAACTGTTTCTTTTTCAACCTGGATCATCATTTTCTCTGTTTCTGCAGAAGTCTGTATGAGTTCAGGCTGAAGGGCAGTCAGTTCTTTCTGCATCTCTACAACCTGATCAACAAAACAGGAAATCAAAAAGTAATGCGTGGAAGCATTTCTCCTTGCTGTCTTAGGAAGAAAAATTAGAGGATACCAAATGAACACAATCTAGAAAGGAACATTTGATCTAAAATAATTATTAAAATTGTGTTCTAGCCTATTTTTACTAATAAGTTGTTTTCATAACCAAAGAGATTAAAAAAATAAAAAATTCACTGTATTTTTTTTTTTTTCCCTCACAGGGAATTTTATTTATGGAACCTAAAATAATAATTTCTCACACAATTGGAGAACCACTCCAGAAGAAACTAGGAAGGGAATACAGAGCTCATGCGAGCAATAGCTTCAGACGGGATGTTCTTCATCTGGCATGTTGGAATGATCCGTTCCTAGGTTGTATGGGTTGAGAAAGAAGAGGTTTCATAGAGGACCTAATCAGCTTCCTACTGGGAATCTACAGAGGAGTTATATTTTGTTTTGAGTAAACAAATAGATTGGTATGCTTCTTTCCTTCTGCATTTGGAGAGTATCATCAATTACCAAGTACCATCTATTAGCTTTCTACTAAAACCACTAATCTTTCTACTAAATCTACCACAGTTACTTAAAATGGCTTATCTTTCCTGGTGGTCTTCTAAGAAAACTGTTAATAGTAAGATGAACATAGTGTAGAGGGAATAAAGACTGCACCTTTAACTAGCTTATGCAGATGCTACACCAAGTACTTACATGCCTTGTATTCAGTTTGCTCAGCTGGAACTTACTTGTGAAGATGCAAAGTCAAGTTTTTGTAGTCCTGTAAGGTAACGGTTTCTCATCCTGTCAACTTCTTGTCTTTTGCTATGTAGTAGAGTCTTAAAGGTGAGAATTAACTCTAAATAAGAAGTGGGTGTTACGTAGTTGTGTCTTCGCAAGGTACTGTAATAGCTGATGGAAAGCTTTCTCACACTTTCTTGGAAATACTTGCACATTGACACAACCCTAGAGAAAATTTATCCTCATTACTATGTAAATACAGACTGTCATTATATTAATTACGAGGAAACTACTCTATGAAATTATGAAAGTGTTAGCAAAGACAGATGTGTTTTTAACTCCATTACAAAAATACTTTGGACAAAATTCTCCCTTCACAGAGTGGCCTGATTTTCAGAAACATGAGTTATTTTGAGTCCAATAAAAAACAAAGAGTTGGCTTAACTTGACCATTTATAAGAATATGATTATGTATGCTTGCTAAATAGGAGATTACCCTCTGCTTCTTATATTTCTTGAGAGATAAACTCATACCCTTTTCTAATGTCATCTTCGAGTTCGACATCTTCTAAAAACTTGTTAGCAACCATTTCTAAAGCATCTGTAGGCCAGGTTTGGAACCAATCAATGGTGCAGCAGTTTATCAGTGAAGGGAACATTCTTAACCGATTCCTGAATGCATTTCCAATAGGGCTCATTGCTAAAAAAAAAGAAAAAAAAAAAGAAAGAAGAAGAAAAAAATCATAATTGTTATCTAAGTTTGCTTGCAATTAGGAACCAACAAAAATTACTCTAAGAAATTACATATTATACAGACCTAAGACAATATGCAAATTTTTCTTCACCCTTTCAGTGAAGAAATTGTACATAGCAAGGGGAGTGGCTTCAATTTTCCTGTTCTCTGTCCTTGCTGCACTTTGCATTTTCTCTACAATATCAGCTTTCTCATCAGCTGCAAAGATGTTAGGCACATCACCAGTATTTAAAAGCATGTTGATATCTTCTACAAACGCTTCATCCTTTATTTGGTTATCACAGAACAAAAACGAGACATTCTTGTTGGCAACACCAGCTTTCAGCAGGACTCGTTTTACATCCTCTTTCCATTCATTTATTCCATAGGATTTTGTAATTTCAATTTGAAAGAGGTCAAAGCTATTCATGTAGGTGGCAAGCTTGGTAGCACTTTGTCGACCACTCCCACCAATTCCCACCAGCAGCAGATGCCCATTGTCCTGCTTCAGTACTCTACATATCCTAGAGATATGCTCAATAGCAAATTTGAACATGACCAAGGACATTGGTGCTTTGCTGACATTGTTGTACTCCTCAAGGTAGTACTCCATCACGGTCGTCAGTTGCTTTAAGTTTGTGATTTCATCATACACTTTTACAGTACTGTCCGGTTTCAAATAGTCTCCAAAGAACAGGCTGCGAATATTATCATCAGAGATCTTTCCGGTAGGTGAGAGATGACTCAGTACCTACAGAAAAGACAAGAATCATCAGATAATTCAGACTATAATAGAGTTATTTTCCTTAAAGTAATAACCATCCTTATCCACCTAGTAATAGTACTGTGGGAAGCACTCTTTTTCAACTATTCTAGTTATTACCTTGTCTTAAAAAAAATCCAATATGCTGCAAGTTTCTACCTGTGCGTATCTCTCAGAGTGATTTTGCTGTCAAATATAGGACAAGTTCCCCAAAGGATTCTCAGAAAGTACCCATTACTCCCATGAGCTCTTTCAAATTCTAAGTTAAGCAAGAGAACAGATAAATATTGTGTAAGACATGTATTCAAGACAGTCCTCTGTACCTACACGGAATCCTTCTGAAGCCATGAGTCATTCCTACATGGAGTAATTTGTACTAACTTGCCTACGAATAAATATAATACAAAAACAAATAGAAGCCCACTTTGTAAACGGAAAGCATTCAAAATGTGCCCAATACTAATACAATATCAATTGTCTAAATATTTCTGAAAATGTGTGAGTCTCATTCTTGGGCCCATCACATTACTCCAAAATACCTTATCCATGCTCTGCTTGAAGTTATTTGATACTGTCTCTTTTACCATCTGAAAAAACACCTTTCTGTCCTCTTGATCAACTAAGCGATCATAGAAAACTCGGTAAACCTCATGAATCCAAAGTCTGATCAGCTTATCTCCATCCTGAAAATGTAAAACAAGAAAATAGATAAATATAGTACAGGCAGAATTTGTCTGAAAGTAAAAGGATGCAAGTGTCCATCTGGACCCAGATATATCTTGTACTAAGCTCAGTGGGAACCTTTCAGCTTTAAGCCATTCAGCACATGGCTCAGCATCTGCTAACCTAACTAGCTTCCTCACCTAATGACCACCTTATCTTTCCTGCCAATACAGTCTTGGACACTTACGTTAAAGCATTTTTCTCTACTGTATCAACTTCCCCCCARTATAAAGAATATATCTTCCTATGGCATGGCTCATGGGCTCAAACCTAGCCTAGCTCAAACTCAGCTGCTGGCTAAGATGGTCCCTGAACAGTTTGTAGACACTTCTGTTTCTGCAACAGAAATATTCTCCCTGGTAGAAGTAAATCTTTTAATACTTGTTTAATAGCCATTTTAGTGTAAACAGATTTAAAAAATTGAAGGATAAAAGTCACACATCTGTCAGTATTTATTTCTGGTTTGTGATGACAGAAAGAAGCTTTTTCAGGGCCACATTATTCAGTGTTCTTCACTGATTCCCATTTGTAAAATGGAGAAAATAAATCTTTTTCTCACTTCTTTTTTCTTTTGCATATTTAGTTTTTAAGTGCAAGAGATGAGAATGTATAATTTGCACAGGTCTTAACCGGTGGAATTTGGTGATTAGGTCCAGTCATAATATATATAAATAATACTAACGAAAATGACAGTCACTTTATAGACAGACAAAAAGTAAAGTGCAACGTATTCAAGAGCTATCCTGATTTTTATAATCTGTAAATATGTATGTATACATACACACATATATGTATATAAATAAAATCACAGTTCATGTATGAAGTATTTGTTTACTAATATTAAACCAATAATTTTAATTTATCTATTGTTCTTTCTTACAGGAACATAGTGAAAAAGGAGCTTACTTGCAAGTGAGTGTGTGGACAGAGCAGCACTCCTTTAATAACCCGGGAAAAATCTCGTAGATTAAAGACATAATGTGATTTGGAAGGAGTTGGGAGAAAATTCTCAACTGCCAGCTTATAAATGGCCATTGTAGCATGGACCATCATCTTGCTTAGCCTTAAAAGAGAAAAAGGGATACAATTATGAGATCTGCAGAGAAATTACAGGAGAAAATATAACAAACATGTTACACATTTGTACAGGAAATGTACACATTTGTACAGGAAATGTACACATTTACCTTAGAAACACAGACTCAAAGCCTTTGCTGAAGTGCCAGTCAGCAATTGCAGTAAAAATCTTGGCTAATACATCATCATCAAAAGAACAAATAGATATAAGATTCAAGTGTCGTGTGAAGCGTCCTGTAACACACAGAAAAACATGCAGAAGGATCTAGGAATGTTCAAGCTTTTCTCTGCCTTACAGCTAGCATTTGTCTAGGACTGACTCTCACAAGAGGTGAATTCAACACTTGATTCAGGCTCTAGCTCCAGGATTTTGTTGCTGGCAAATTTTTACAACAGCAGTGATACAAAATGAACATAAACTCATTCATATTTTGGGCCAGCATTTCTTTTAGAAGAACTTCTGTTTTTAATACAGAAGAAGTGAATCTCCATCATTTGAAGGTGGTTCCTACACAAATAAAAATTTCAGTTCACATTAGCCCAGTTGGTCAAGATATGGCACAGTAAAACTTCACAAAAGAGCTACCTTGTTCTCAGTTTCAGTTTAAAAGAATCTAGTCTATATACTAGCAGATTTCACACTTTTAGCTGTATCAGAAAAGCTATTTTAATGAAGTCTCCTCAAAGCACAGCTGTAGAGTGTTTATATAAACCAAAGTAAGTTATGCTAGCATTAAGTGCTTTATAACAGTATAGCTCTTACAGCATTACAGCTTTACGGATACAACTTTTACATTAAAAAGAACCACCTCCCTTATGCTGACATGACAGGAACCAAGGACTTGCAGAGAACAGGCTTCCCCTGCAGAAAGTACAGACAGCCTTGCTTAGCAGCAGGAGATCTAGTTTCAGATGAGAAATGACACGGCAGTCAGACAGATCTAGGAAGATGTGTTCTGTTCCCTTGTCAAAGGGAAGAAAGTGGGAAACGTATCCAAGTTCTCAAAGCTTAGTATTATTTCCATCTTTTTATCTGTAGTATTATGTGTGGCAGCTAAAGCAAAATCAAGCCTGCCTCTCAACTTCAGTCACTTAGATAACTATTTGCCATCATAATATATTTTTTTCTCTCATGTTTACATATGCTTTGTACTATACTTTATAGATTTCCTACCTGTAATATCATTCCTGCCTCCCCCAGGTGGGCCCATGGCTGAAACAAGCAGAACATCTATGATATTAATCTTGGATGTATCTTTCTTGTCATACCAGTGACCATGATCAACCCACTGTCTGAGAAGTTCTATAGGTGGCTGGGCTCCATACACTTCCTTTGCAGGCATGTTCAGGTCGTCTACAGAGGACAGAGGTATTGAGGACATAACCCTCAGTGCTTAGAAACTGTATCTTATAAATCTACAAAGAAAAAAACAACTCAACTAGAGGTATAAGAGGTTATTTCCTGTTACTTTCTCTTCTCATTGAAATAATGATAAACAAATCAAAAAAGAAATCAGGCAGACTAAGATACAGTTGATGGTTTAACTTCATTTTTTTGTTGTTGTTTTGTTTTGTTTTTTGGTTTTGTTATTTTCATTTCAGGTCACATTGCAACACATTTTAAATGAGTCAAAGAACAACAATATTCTGAAGATGAGCATCATTTAACCAAATAGAAACCTTTCAGCAGGAGTGCTAATCCTCCTCTGGGTGTACCCAAAAAAAACCAGAAAGCACAGATTAAAAGCAAAATTATTAGTCTGTGAGTTGCTTCCTTTGCCTAATGCCAGCATTTAAATTATGTAAAAACATGAAAAAAAGTCTTACCCACAAATAATATAGCCTTTTTTCCTGCAGGAGGCCCAAATAATCCTTTTCTTCTTCTGTCCAGCTTAGACATAATAATATCCTGAGTTTGAGTAGCAGAGGTTCTTGCAGAGAAGTTGATGAAGCTTGGGATGTATTTCTCCTTTGGAAGTTGTAGCAGAAAATTATTTGTGATAGCTGATTTTCCAGTGCCGGTGGGACCGACAAAAAGCAAAGGGACATCGTGCTCCACATATGTTTTAAGAAAAAACATTTGTCTGGCAGTTTCCATTGTTGGAATGATTAGATCAGACACCTGTTATATATGGAAATAAACCAGCACATGGAAATCAAACACCCCAAACCACATGGTTTTATAAATAAATCATTTTGACAAATAATTATTGACTATAACGAAAAATATCCATGTGAACCTTAGCTGCGGGGGAGATAACTTGCTCTTCTTTAGAGATGTAATCAGTCCACAGGTTCCACTGCCCACTGCCATGCTTGTGAAAATAAAAGTCAAAAACACTTCCTGTTAATCAAAAAAAAAAAAAAAAAAAAAGGAATTTACAGATTAATAATAAATTCCTATCTTTCTATTGCATGAAGTTCTGAAATTTTACTCCTTACTTCTTTTCATCCCTCAGTTAAAAATAACTTCAGTGTATTGACACTATGGCCTTTTAAACAGTCTACCCTTGTGACCTAATGAAGACCTTCCAGCCCAAGAGACGATCCCTCACTCACTGCCGTTATTATCTAGAAATTATTTTAGGGCTGACTCAGCTACATTGAGTGCAGTCTGAGGCATATGCTACTCCTGGTTGAAACAGCAGGGAAAAACATTCAACTGTGCAGCTCAAGGCTTGGCAAATGGCAGCTCTGCTGTGGAGTTAACATCTGCCAGGGATCCCTTACAGTGCCAATTTTTCTCATTATGTTATAAAGAATCAAGAAAGTTACGAGGAAGTACCTTTTTCTGGGAAGATATTGTTTCTGGTGAGCTTCACACTTTTGGGGCGTGGGTTTCCATCATCCATTCCCAATAGCAAGTTGCGGTAAAATAAATCAAATTTTTTTCTGCTGTCTGCATCAATGGTCCCAGCAACTGTCCAAACCAAAGCAAAAAGGAAAAGCCCTTGCAGCCACAAGAAGATCTGTTGACTAGACATGCTTTCTTCCTCGTCTTCATCATTTTTCTTTATTTCATCTAAAATACATATTTTGAACTTCAGTTAAACGCCATAAGCATGAATAAGCATAATGCAATTGGCATTTGGCAAAAGCTATTGAGACAGAGCTAGAGCATTGCCTTCACTGAAGCAAAGGCAATCTACAGAGAACGATGACTTCATATTCACCAGATATATAAAATATTCTCTCTAAATATAAATAAATGACAAGGAAAGTTAATTACAAAGTTTTTTTTTTTTTTCTGCAAACTATAAGCAAACCATGCAATACACTCACAAGATCATGTTCCATTTTGTTAGGACAGTGATACACAAACAATAAAGGTCTATATGGTAGTTAAAGTGCTATTATTTATGCTGTGCAGTGAGAAAGGACATGTGTCTTCTGATCTCAAGCAGTAAACAATTTCTTTGGGTTTTCCTTGCATCTGATGGCATGTGTTTGTTATAGGACATACAAGGAAAAAAATAAAATTTGAAATAAAAAGAAAAATGCTTAGAGTACTTACCAAGTAGACAAGTATAGAGTTTCATCATGCTGTAACTCAAATGAATAGAGGAAGTTTGGACTATGACTTTGCAATGATGGTGAATAAAGTCTAAACAGGGCTCGACTAACCACATAAACATGTCATTGACCTGCCAGGAGAAAAGAAACGGTTTTAAAAGCATGTAGAATTTTGTATATGTTTGACTGCCACTCATACTCTCTCAGTAAAACATAAGGCATCAGAAATTCTCCTTGAGTTGACAGAGGGGAGATCAGGAAAGGACATACATGAGACACTAAAGAAGCAATCAAAAAGCCACATTATCATTTTCTGACAATGGAAAATTGTGGCTTCTGCCACAGAGAAGTTTTCACCAGGAATTTTGTTATCCACTTATTCATCTAGACAGCAGCTTCTGCCAAGGGAGACTGCTGTTCTGCTCAGGCAACAAGAAAAAATATTCCAATGGAAACAAAAACTTCATAATTTCTTAGAAAGCAGTGGCCTCTACTGAGGACCAGCTTAGACACTGTTCTGCAACAGGAGTTCCAGACGCTGACTGGTACCTGTGGGAGCTCCACAGCATGCAGGGCAGTAATAACCAAGGCTGATGGCATCTGCTCCATGGACTGAAGTGGGAGAACTGGAAAGGAATCATGACCCAGACCCATCCCAGTGCACTAAAAGGGCAATTATTTAACGGCTAAGAAAAACTATTTTGCTTCAGTTAACTAAGAAGACTACTTCAATAAAGACTTCCTGTTCCTACTTCTCCTGAATTTGGTCCCAAATGCCTGCAAAAATTCAAAGGGGTCCTGTCAGATCACAGAAATGAAAGCTTTTTCCAGCTCTAATTCTACTGATTTTTCAGTAGATGGGGTCTGATTCTTTTACTGTATTTTAAAGGCTCAATAAATAGAAATTTTTCTCTTGAAAAGATTAAAAGCTGATTGATTCCCACTACATATGGTTCTGTTTTTATTTACACTGAAAATACGGTATAACTCACAACACAAAGATGCCTCATTCATGCAAGCAATCCAGCTCACGAAGGATGAATTAGCAGAGATTACTGAAGCGAGTAAGGCTTTTCAGATTAAGTGCTTAAGGAAAATGATCTTATTATAAGCCTTTCTCAAGCTATAATCTAAATGTCTCAAGCAGAAAGATAAGTTCAAAAATTTTCTAATCTTTCATTCTTTAACAAATTTTCTTTCAAGTACCTGTGACCTGTAGCAAAACCTGACATTCATTATTATAACATAATTTACCACAGCCTCTAGGAGAGCTTGGACCTCTTAGGTAATGAATGTACTTCACAATTTTGATCCTAAATGCCTGTTTTCAAGTCAGCAGTGTAAGGAAACTGTCTTTTAAATGAAACCTATGCGAAAAACTAAGGTTCGCACCAGCTCTCGGTGTTCCTCCTGCAGGTTGGGAGGCAGTGTATCCATGTAGGAATCCTTCAGTGGCTTCCAGCCTAACTGCTGTGGGTCCATATAGATCATACCACACCTGGGAAGAACAAACAATCATGGTACTGGAAGAGATGTTCAAGGTGGCATAGTTCAAACTTGAGTGCTTTCATATTACCTGCTGACAGTTGCAGGAGATGCCTCCTCTAAGTCTGCTGGTTCAAAGATTAAACTCATTTTTGAATTCATCTGAATTATTTCACCACTCATTAAGCACAGCTAGAAGGAAAGCAGCACGCAAACATGATTTAGTCATGTCACTGCAGATCATTCAGGGAAAGCAATGCTTGTCATAAAATCACTGAACATCCTACTTAGTGTCACTTCTCATTCACTCATTCATGTTCTCATAGCATGTGATATTTTCTGACCTTGTCTCAACTTTTCCATGCATTATTGTAATGGCTGGCAGAGACAGGGAGAACGCTGCTAAATCCTTAGTAAAAGCAGCAACAACTTGCAGCCTTTTTTGTTAATTTATTCATTAAGTAATTTAAGAAACTTCAGTTGTCAGTTACAGAGCTACATTTATGATTTCTGTTTCCCAAAAGGGACAGTAAACAAGCCACACTAAATAACCTCACTTCAATGAAGTAGGAGCAAGACAAGGCTTCTAAGGTCTTCTTGTAAGTAATAGCCTAACAACCTCTATCAGACCAAGTGATATAACTGGAGGAAAAAAGAAAAACAAGCTTTCAGTCATACAAAACTCTCTCCCCACCTCATTTTAAAAGCCCTGGATCATCATAGTCACAATACTGCTGTTCCTAAAATATAGTCCAAGTATCAGGTAACTGGCAAAAATTAGGCTACCTTTTTATTATCATCCAGCACAGTGTTCATGTTCTCTATCCAAACTGCATCCACTGGGCCATCAAATATAATCCACTTCCGATCATCTGTGGTAGAAGAAGCTTGTTCCCTAAAGGCATTTGCAAGAACTCCATCTGTCCACTCATGACTTACAGGATCAAAACTGCCATACAATTGTCCCATAGAAATTGCTTTGGGATTAATAATTCTATATTCAACAGCAAATTCATCCATGCATTTCGCTGTGTAAGAAGACAAACTGGTTAGCTTGAGAAAGCTGAAAAGTTAGTTTCATTCATGAGCAACAACAAAGGACATTTGGAAGTTAGAAAGCTAGATAGCTGTAAATAAGAACTTTTACTTGTACAAGGAAAGGGCAAAGTGCTGTGTGCAGAAGTACTTGAAAAGAGGAAGAGCAGAAGAGATTTTATTCCTTTATGAGAGCTACCTACAATCTCCTCTGAGGGTAGATCTCTTCAGTGAATTGACATTATCTTTACTTAGTCATTTTTCAGGAAGGTCAAACACTTAAAATGCTATTATCTGATGAGAATAAACAAGAATATTGGATCTAGTTTTGCAAGAGTATGATACACCAATGCAACAATTAGCAAAATCCATAAAAGCATTAATATGCTTTCTTATATCAACTGAAGAAAAAATTAATTCAAAAAATTGAAATTTCCCATTAGAAAAAGCAGAATAAACCAGATTATAATCTTTGCAAAGAACATAGAATTAACTTCATTTAAGTAGAAGTTTGTTACCTGCATACAAATCACCAAGGGCTCCAGCTAGAACTTTATATGCACAGGTCTTCCCACCCAAGGGATCTCCAACAATCATGAAACCATGTCGCACCAACATCATTTCATATATCTGTAGCAGTGACAAGAGATTTTTTTTTTTTATTAACAGAACACAGAAGCAAGCATAATGTGTACAAAATACACGTATCTTGCCTGCACTCAGATGCAGCAGGACAAAATATCATCTAAACACTTGCATTACGTTAAGGCTTGTCTAAGTGTTGGCCTAAATTAGAGTGCAGTCAAACTATTAGGACAATTCATGCACTGGAATTTAAGTCTTTGCCCTCATTTGGTCTCTTTCTTACCTTACTAGGGATCATCCCTCAACTGTGATAGAGTTAAATTTTCAGGAGCTGAGCACACTCATCAGTCACTGTTGCCCAATGTACAAGCATAAACAGAAATCAATGATTATCAGTGATAACCAGGGATGTGAACTACAGTTCTCAGGATGTGAGGTAACCCAGTCCCATCTAGGATGCTCTTAGACTGCAAGGCTGGTAACTTCAGTTTTACCAACAGAAGTTGCCAGAACTCAAGTTAAAGCCTTCAGATAGAGTATTTTGTACTTTCCTCAACCTAAGAATGGACCCGTTTTTTCTTAATTCAGTTCAATCTTACACCAGAAAAAYGCACCAGTCAAACCACAAATAACTTTCCTCTCCTGCTCAACCTGAATAAATTAATGCAGTCCCCTAAGAAGATATTCTTTATCCTACATTAAATTCCAAGTCAGCTCACAATGCTCTGTTTAAAAGAAAGGTAAAACATGCTTTGTAAAGCAGTATAAGTCAGCTTAATTTCTTTGCAGGGGTCCCACATAATCCTGTTCCRGCCCACGTATTTATGCCCTTTCCATTACAGTGGCACTAGGCTRTGTTACTTGTAAAAATGAAAAATTAATCATTCCTTAAAGCTCACCAACACTGGCACATGGGAGGCAAAGCGAACACAGTAAAGGACAAGTGAGGGCGAGAAATGTCACCCCTTTCAAGTCTTCTCATCGAGACTGTCAGTAGGTCCAGGAACACAGCCTGAGTCAATCCAGCCTCGTGTGTTAAGAGATTCAGTTTAAATTCTACTCTGAACCAGATGACCTAAGATGTGGCTAATTCCTACCCAGGAACCTCCTAGCTATATAGCCCCCTAGGTTAATTCCTTTACAGACTATCTGACTTCGGAAATCATTGTGATCAAAGTAGACTTTAATTCCATGATTTTTTTCTCAGGAAACATAGGCTGTCTGTAATGTCATATTAATTGCTCATTTAAACTATTAAATCTTTCATTCATGACATAACCAGAGAGTCAATTTAAAAAGTTTCTTAATCATCTCTTCACACTTTTTTTTTTCCTCCTCACAAGTAGACTTGTGAAAACAAACCTGAATAATTTTTCCAATGAACCACGGAACCGGTTGCAGATTCATCTTTTTTATATTTTTATTTAATGCGTYGACAAACAGTTCATAGTCTGGTGTAGGAAGAACCACTCCAGGGAACAGGTCAGATATAATACCCTGTTAAAGAAAGATGGACTACAACACTATTTAAATACAGATTACAAAAAGATAGAACTTCCAAAGCATAAAAATCTACAAGGAAAACAAAACTCTTCTAGGTAATAGGAACTGAAGATGAAATGCCTTCAGCAGGACCAAATTAACTTCCAGGCACAAACTGTAGTCATGGAAGTGGATCTTTCCTGAGAAATAATTCAACAGTTGTGCTTCTAAAGAACTTGTTGACGTCTTCCATCAACTATGGTAAATGTATCCTCTATTGCACGAGAGAGAAACCCTATGTTTTTCATATATATGCTGATACTGTAAAAGGAAGCTTATCTTTCTGCAATTTTTCCCCAAAATGTATTATGGGAAAGGATGAGTAAATGGCTGGAAGAATTTAAATGATCGAATAGAAAGGTACATTCTCTCCCTGATTCAGAGCAGTGACTATGCACATGCATGTTCTTGGACCCTATGTTTGAGTTCTTTAAAAYAGTACTGACTGCTCCACAGCTTAATATTCATTTTTCTCTACAGGAGCCGCACAGAAGCAGAAATTCCACTCTTTTCAGCCTGCCTTCAAATATCTAATTGCTATCACTTAGGCTGCCCATGTATTTTTTGCAATACAAAGCTAGATTGCAAACTGCAAAGAATAGTTTCCACTGATGAAACAGAAATGACATTTTAGCAAAATACTATATATAACATTTCACAGTCTAATTCAAATGTCACCACTAAAAGCTTGTTTTTCAAAACAGTACTAACTGAACCAAAGAGTATCCTCAGCTAGATCAGTGGAATTAAAGAACAATACACTAACAGGACAGCATTTGAATCAAACTGTCCTAAATGAAGACAAGGATTTGCTTCTGTCGATTACTGTAAGAACATTCAAAAGAATCCTTAGTGAAATACCACACACTTCAGGACAGGCACCCACCCACCTGAGAGCTTACCTGAAACAAAGGCACATCCTGTGCCAGGAATTTGGCCAAGTTAACATCCAGCAAAGCCCGAAGTAACAGTACACTTTCATTTTCAATTGGGTACTTCAGTTTTAAGTTTCCTGCTGCTGTCAGGACAGATTTGACAGCACGCATTCCATAATCATAGTGATGCTGAGATGACAGCTGCTCGGAGCACAGCCGGTAAGTGGCAACAATTTTCTGGGCAAGACTGTGGGTATTAAAAATATATATCTATATATATCTAAATATATAACAGACATAGAATGAAAATATCTAACCAAGCAAACAAAATACTTAAAATACTTAATTGAACGCACAATGTCAAYGGAGTGACCACCAGATAAGCCGAGAAAAATCTCTTAAAAGCAAAACTGTAGCCTATGAAGTGCTAGAGAATTTGTGTGCAGTTTAACTCTGCTTGCAATTACAATACATCTTCTCAATGGTTTGGTGTAGAGGTATGTATCTGTCAATATCAGGTGGTAAATGAGGATTGATGATTAAACAAGAGATTAAAAAGTATTTTCTGGAGAAATGCAGCAGGGAAAGCCTCCTGGAATCATGTTTACAACATCCATATCGTCATGCGTTCCTTGTAGAAGAATGAGAAGTATTTCAGACTCAAGCAATGTGGAAAATTCTGTGAGTCTTACCTCCGAGAATCTAAAAATCCCATTGAATATAGTGAGATTTCTCCAATCAAAGCATAATCTGGAACCATCATAGCAACTGTTCGGAATAATGCCTGTAAGAAAATAATGAGACAAGCTTAGCCTATGAAATATGGTAACAACTTGTGCTTGTTATGTGACAATAGCAGTTCTTCTGAAATCAGGGTTCCAGATTTACCTTCAGATTATCAGGCAACTCTGCCCGTCCAGCGTAACCAGGATTCATAGTGATAAACACAGCACAGGTGGGATTAAGAGAGATCTCTGTGCCTTCAAAGATGAATGTTTTGAGCTTGCGAATAATAGCTTGCTGTATACTAAGTATTTGTTGTGCAACTACAGACAATACTTCAACCTAGTAAAAACAAAACAGATTATAAAACATAAAACATCTGGAGATAATGCTCCAGATAAAGCTAAAAATGCTTTTTATTTATATACTTTGATTGAATTTCTCCTATTAAAAAATCATCCTGTGTTTAGATCCAGTCTCATAACTTACTCTAAACGCTAGGTATCCACAAAGGCAAACCTCTGAAAGTCAGTGCTCCCATTGCCCATTCAACCAGTGCACAGAGGTCAACAGAGGATTCTGAAAGCCTTCAAAGGCAAATCTCATCTGCCTGAATGTAGATATCTAAACTAGGTGGACAGGAACTCCCTCTGGAGGCCTGCTAATGCACTTTCCTCTTACTTCCAACTGTATGAGGAAATTAGACTCATCAGAAAGACTGATTCACTCAGTACCTAGAATTTAGGGGTGAAGTAAAAACTGAGTGAGTCAGGGGACAGCCAGCCTTCAGTGCCTCAAAATACCAGSATAACAGAATACTGGAAACAGAGAACACTGACACTTGAGTTCATAAAAAAAACTAAACAGGCCACGGCAGATAAATGCAATGGAAAAATGAATCTTYTTGGAAAATGAATATGTCGAGGATATTGAAGTATTGAAAACATATAAACTTAATGGAATTTCCAAACATATTGATATTGACTTAAATACAATTCCATGAAAATAAGAATAAAACATATTGAAAATGATTAGTGACTAAGCTTTAAAATAAAAATCAAAACAAGATCAAGTTTGGGATTGGACTGTGTCTGGTTACTCAGCTAGTTAGCCAGGTCACTCAGTTAGCGACACGCAGCTAGCCATCACTGGGGTTTGCCTGTCTTGTGTGGGAAAGAGACAAATGCAGCCCCACAGTTACGACTTGAGAAAGGAAGAGAAGGACAATCCCCTTCAATCCTTTCCAATCTTATTAACTCTCAGTCAAGTGCCCACATAAAAGAGAGGAAAAGAGATAAAAAAGTACAGTCCTGCATCTTAACTAGCCCTGCATCTTAAATTAAAGCTTTGTCACTTTATCTCTCACAGTTAAAAAGTTACCTCAATTCTGTTGAATTCATCAAAGCAGGACCATGCACCAGACTGTGCCAGCCCCTTGAAGAACTTGCCCATTGCTTTGTAATCAAGACCATCTGAGCAATTAAAGACCACGCACTATAACAAAAACACACAGAGAACGTCTCTTAGTATTAGCACAATATAACATTCTTAGCATCTAAAATGAGCAGTGATTATTATTGCTAATTTGGGATGTTAGCAATAGTACAGACATAGTCCTAAATGTGAACACCCTATAACAATGTCTGGGATAAAATGTAAAGAACACTGGTACTTTCTCATGAATAGCACTTCAGGAAATACCCACATTTCCAAACACAAACAGTCCAAAGAAGAATATCTCTATTTTGATACCTGCTTAGCAAGTGCTTTTGCTAGATCTTTTGTTGTTTCTGTTTTGCCAGTGCCAGCAGGTCCTTCTGGAGCACCACCAAGACTTAGTTTCAAGGCACCCATTAATGTCCTACACAGACAATTACACATACATTAGAAATCCAGAGTCTCTTATGGTAGATTGTTTGTAATGACTTCACATCTTGCCCTATCAAAACAGTATTCACAGACAACATGGCTTTACCTATAACATCGATCTGTCAGTGGGGTTATAACCAGGCGTAGAGAATTGCCCAGATACTCATATCCATATTTGGCTTCTGTTGTAATCATTCGCACCATTACATTCTTATCTTCCCAGTAATATCTCAGCTGAGAAATCCACTGGAAGTCATTAAGATCTGTGATTTTGTCTTCAGCCAATTTTGCAACCACATCACGAGCTGCAGAATAAGAGACAGCTTATTAAAAAACCCAAACCCATATACGATTCTAAAAGTTAATTTACTCAAAATAATGTTTACATAAAACAAATCTAAATCTAACTAAATCAACATTGAGTAAAACAACATTTAGCACAGTAGGCTGATTTTCATTCCAGAAAGAAAGATGCATCTGCTCTGTTTAGGGAATCATATTAATTKGATCTAGATTATGGTGCTTCCTCTAAAGCACAGGAGAGAACTGTGTAGGATTGAACAATAATCCATCAGYCTAAAGAAGCTCTGCAATCACTCTCTAAAGGTTGCTTAAAGCTAAAGGAGCCTATATGGGATGCTTGCATCCCACTACTGCAGGAGGAAAATTAAATGTCTTCAGTTAAATACTTGGTAGAGACATGGACCAAGGGTTAAAGGTGCCATTTTCTTTTTCCTCCAGTAGAGGTAAAAGAGCAGCTATACTGCTTCTAGTAGGTTTACTCTAGTAGGGAGATTCCAAATACAAGGAGCACATTTACCATGCACATCGATGACAGTAAGAGCTCCAAGAGTCAGCCGAGCTCCACTGGACAGCTTTCCTCTCACTAACTCAACGATGTCTGCAATTTGTAGATTGCTCTTCTCCAAGAAATCCTGTCACAGAAGGAGGACACAGGCGTTAATGTAATGCTGCAGCTACTATTTCCTAACCTCCCATGGGAGCAGTCATTATAGCCTGCCCTACCAACAAAACAGAGTAATGGAATCCCCAGCCCTACACATGCACGTACCTTCTCCTTCAATATATTGCCACTTTAGTTTACTAGAAACACATAAAAAAAAGCTTTATGGTGTGAAAGAAAAGGAAGCAGAAGCTTTTTATTTCTTYCTAGTAGAAAAGACAAAATTCTGTGATGGAAGATGTGGAGAYTGTCTCCATTGTGTAGATCTGGCTCAGATTTGCTTTTAAAACCAACATTCAGCAAATTGAAGATTTCCTAATTTTACCATAATTATTTGGAATTACTTTCTCAGAAGTAAAGAAATGACAAAGCCACTTAAAATGCACAAGGAAAAACCCTCACACAAAATAACAACCTTAGTTGCTATATTTTTATAATAAGGAGAATCTAGCACAGCCAGSCAAATAACTGCACCATCCTACTAAAAGAGACTTCCTGCCTGCTGGCTCCCCTGGCTTCAAATGTAAAGACAGGAGTTGCAGATAAAAATATCTAGTGTTTGACAACAGTTTATAACTTTTTGATGTTTATAATTTTTATTTATACCAGTAACATCTTGTAAATCCTTCTGTGAAACTACTAATTTACACAGAAGTAAATAAGAATGTGTCCCTGCTAAGAAATAAGAAAAAAAAATACTGTGAGCTAAYTGTAATATGCTCTTGAAAGAGGGTTTTCTTCATTAGATTATTATTAATAGCACTAAACACTGGTTGATTAATAAAAGGTGAAAGATAATGTTACCAGTAAAGTTCCCTTGCTTATAGCTTCAGACACTTCTTTTGTCCAGTAAATGGATGAAACACAAATAACCACTTGTCCAGGCCACTGAAGCACCCATTCTTTCCGAGGAACCTTAAAAAGAAAACAAAACAAATTAAGAAAAAAAWCCATTCCAGACAGAGAAAGCCATGCAAACACACTAGAAAACAGCATTCATAATTTTTTTCTCCAAAGCTTTATTATTTTTTTTTAAGTCTGAGGCAAAAAAAAAGATAAGAAATAAGAAAGGYAGTTAACTTTCCTTCAAGAAATTCAGATGTAACACTTTAATTGTATGCTACCAGAGAGGGATATCTGGATTCCACTTTCAAATAGGTTCCTGTTTAATATGAATTTGAGAAACTTGTTTATGGAAAGCAGCTTGTTTAGAAACAGATAGTTACCTTAACATATCCTTTTATGCCATCTTGAAGAACCTTTCTTACACTAGCCAGCATCATTTCTTCTACTTGCAAAAGCCATTTTTCTACCATGCCCTTCAAATGAGGAAAAAAAGATAAGAATCAATACACATTTCTTGATTAAACTCTATTTAAAGGGCAATTGCATTAGGCACAGTTGAATTCTGTTAGGCTTAAATATGCTTTGTTCTGCTCTGGGTGTGATATACAGGAAAAAAAAAGTGGATAAAAGGCACCTAAATTCTGAGAGCCCTACCATTAACACCATTTGGCAGCAGGCAAATCAAACTAACTCTAAAGGGAGTTCATCTCAAGAAACAGACAAGGTTTCATATAAGCATGAAGGGGAAATGAAGATCACAGCTTGCAAAGTCATTTAAACTTGATTATTTTAACACTGGGCATATTTTTTTCCTGGAAGATGAAGGGGAAAAAAAGACAGTCTGTAACTCCTCTCTCTYTGGGTATCACACAGTCACTTGGTTGCACATCATTATGTGGGGCACAGCAGTAAAAACAGAAACTCAGATACATTTCCAAACTTAGAAACTTTAGGTCTATAATGGTGCAATTCTCTTCATTTGATTTTAAACAATCCCACCATTATCTCCTATTTACAATGGACCATAACACATTAAACTAGTTTTAGGTGCAGCTAAAAAAAATGGAATGACTTAGGCTTTTCAGCAGGAAATTCTTTTTGTACAAGACAATAYGAGTCTGCACCTTCACTTCCTCAATACCTTCCATGATCTGATCCTAAAAATTTTAAATAACATCCCCCAAAAAACTTACACTTTAGGTAAAGCATTAGTTTAATATTATAGTAAAATAAAAATTACTTTTGCTTTCACTGGATAGATTTTATCTATGAAAGGAACAACTTCTTTCTCTGAACTGATCATGCCTATGATCTCCAGGGCTTCCGTGAATTCCAGTTTAGCAATTCCTTCAAAACACTTCTTTAAATGTGGCTGCACCCGAAGGGGATCCTTTGTTTCAGACAGTATTTCAAGCAGCTCATCATTAGACAGGAAAAAGAATCTGTGAGAAGAATAAAATTAATGAATACGCTCTTTCCAAACATGAAAACTGTCTTAAGAAGCTACTATATGCCAGATTGCTGTTACTTAGACGACCAATATAACAACAGAGCAATAAAATCAAAACCCTGCTCCCCATAATCATATATAATGCCTATGTATTACACACCCCTGCAGAGCTGAAGGGGCTGAAAACAGTGAATCAGCCATGGAAAGGTGGTAACTTCCCCCTAGAAAATCCCTGTAAGTGATATTGATTTTATAATCACAAGTTTTCAGTGTGCTAAGACAGACTTTGCGTCTCCACTTGTTGCCTGTCCTTGGCATTGCAAACTTACCTGGAGTTTAGGATCCTGATTTGAAGTCCAGAAAGAACAGATTTTTATTCTTTATTACATGGGTCTATGTTTATGAAAACATGTGCTCATGAAACAGCTCAGTAGAAACAGTTTCAAAATTTGATATCTTTTTCTCTCTAATTTGGGGCTGCTTAATTAATTTACCTTGGGAAAAACAATCTTTTCTTCTCCAAGTAAGTATTCAACCCCTTTTGAATTTCTTCTAAGAGTGTATTTGCTTCCTGAAGTCTCTCCAACATCATGGGTTGTTCAGTTGCAACAAGCACCTTTGTGTCTTTCGCCTTTATAGGAACAAACACTCAGGAGAAACTGCTAAAGCCTTATTTATATACAATATGATTAGTAAATGTTACATTACATTGTCATCAACGATTACACATGTTGCAAAAGGCTCAAAAGCTAGATAGACATTTTTTTCCTATTCACAAATAAGTTCTGTGAAACATAGTCACAGTATGCCACGTTTATTTTCTATTTTTGCTATCTAAGTTGGATTTGCATTTTCCGACAGCACTTAACACTCTTAGTATTCAAGGCTACACAGATTTCCGAAAAGGCTTCATCATTCATAAGGCTTGAGCTGTGATATAGATCTCAACTTCTATTTTGTTACWCTTATTATTTCAGCACCTTAATCACACGCTGCCTAATATTTTTTGAAAGATCTCAGCTCATACTGTCACTAAGTATCTGAATTTTAAACCAACTAGGTATTTATAGAAAGTTGAAAAAGGTTCCCAATTGCATTTAATATCCCTATGGACTTATCCTTGTGCTGTCAGGACACACTAACTGCTCAGTATATATTCACAGAAGTTTCAAAAAAAAAAAAAAAAAAATCGCACCACATAGTAAGGAACAATCATGCAAAAGCGTTTTGCTCTAACGCCTTTAAAAGACTAATCCAAAATCCAATTAAATCAAGAACAGAATTCTAGAGAGTGTCAATGAACTCAGAAACAGAAACTGCAAGCACAGATCATTCAACTTTCTACCCAGTTCTTATCATGTAACTGTAAAAAGGCTGGAAAATTTAGATTTCAAAATTAACTGAGCTGTACTTCATSCTGCAACATTCAGACTCCACAGAAATCTCAAAAAAGCAGCGATTTAATCTATCTTTCTAAATTGCAAAACTAGATTTTGATTGGGCTTAGTGAAGGATTTTTGGTTCCAGATTACAACTTTTTGTGATTTAAATCCAAGTAATTAACTCCAGAAAAGATAATACATCTTTACAATAATTATAATGTAACCAATGTAAATAAAAATGCATGCTATGTTAAATTTAAGCTCTTACCACTTCTGACATGATGTCTTTCCAGTATGTATCCACAATCCCAAACTTTCTACCTTCTTCAGGCATTTGAGCTATAATATCTTCTGAACTAAAAATTGGTTCCAAATACAACCAAGTTGCCTGGCATTTCAACCAGCTATCTAGAATATCTTGCATTAGAACAAGCTTTTCTTCCCAAGCCTGCAATAAAAACATTTAATGCTTAAGAGTTCTAAGAATCACTTTAAATTTCATGCTCAGTGAGTAACCATGTGAAATCGCAGGTTATTAGTTAATTTAATGCTGCGTCTTGTACAAACAGGAGGGCAGCTAAAACAAAAATACCTTGAAATGCTGGAGGATTGTACTAATTCCTGAAGATTACAAATGCGTTCTCTTACAAATGGTAGACTTGTGTCTCATTACACAGCACAACAGGCTAAGTATGTTTTAATCAGCCAGCATGTTCCCAAGACATATAACTAAAAATCATGGTTATAATTTAATAATGATTTAACAATGCAAATACATTTTCTTTAGCTACAAAGGAAGCTATGCACACCCTTTTCTAGAAGCGATAAATTCTAAACATTTTTGGAGAAAAATATGAATATTCAAGCTCCTTAGAAACACTTAAAACTAAACAAGTCCTTATCACACCAAAACACCTTAAAGCATTTAGGGAAAACTATGTATTATGAAATACATGAAAAACATGTATTATGAAATACATGTAAGCTCAGTGAAACTAGCTTTTTCTTACCCGACATTCAGTTTCTATTGGTCTGATGAAAGGAGAGCCACACATTGTCTGAGTCTTAACAATGTGATCATCCAGCAAAAGCTGGATGTCATCAATTGCTGACAGGATGCTGGTATTCTGTAAATATATCATATTTTGTTAAGGCAAATGAGAGTTGCTACATTTCATTACTCTTAAGATTCACACTCATGCATAGCTTTGTTTCCCCTTYTGAGAGTTGAAAGTGAGAGAAGTAAGGCAAGAAGAAAGACTGCAATGTATCTGATGATGCGRAACAGTATCTCCACTGTATATATCTCTGCTTCACCAAAAGTTTAGAGACAAAATGGTATTGTGAACAGGAAGCTAGCCAGGGATTATAGTGATTTATAAGCTAATSTTCTTCATTGCATGTGATATCCGTGCCTTCTGGTCAAGTTAAAATTTTACTACAAATCAGCTTGCCATATAAAATGAGCAGAAGCTCTCAAGCTCACAGATTTGTTAGGACAAGTTTGCTGAGATCATGAGTTATCCAGACACTAAGGTAACATCAGCCATCTAAATATAAGGCAAGCTAATGGACAAGTTTAACCAGATTCTTGGATATGATTCCACTTTGCTTCATGCAACAAGTCAAGTGTAACTTCCTTCTAATATTTCTTAACCGCTATTGAGAATTAAAGTAATTCTTTTTAATAATATATGATTCACATCATACACTGATAGACTGATTTGGTGTTTACTCACAGTATCCCTATACTTCACTAGACTGAAGTGTAGGTTGACCCATTCTGATTTCATTTTCTCCATTGATTTCTCTAAGGAATACTCCTTACTAGCAGCTGCTCCAATAGGTTCCAGTCTAAATTGGAATGAAATACATTTTAGAAATGTTTTTGCAACAAAGCCGAAAATTAAAAAAAAAAATCATAGACATATCCGTATAGCTATCTCATATATAGTCATTAATAATATCATCCACTCATTTCAGACAATGTTTTTGGATTTTATTACTTTGCTTTTAGATGTCTTTGCTGCACTTAYAGCAATTCCATCCTTAGCTTGATAAAATACAGCTGTGAAACTGTAACTGATAACATACACACAGAAAAAAAAGAAAAACGAAAACTAGAATTTGGTAAATTACATACTAAACAAACTAAATGCTAAAAAACTGAGATTAAAGTAAGCTTCTTACTCTTCAATACATTTTGATAGCCCAAAATCCAGTATGTTTGCAAGGCTAGTAGATTCATCAGGTATGATTTCATATCCTACAATTTCACTGATCTGAAAACAAAACAAGAAATAAAAATCATTATCAGGATGCAAGTCTGTAATAGACTTATCTAGAAATAAACAGTAAATAAAAATCAATGCAACTTCTCCAGTTTGTTTTTCTACCATAAATTATTAATTCAAAGAAGATCCTCTCTGTACCATTAAAAATATTCTAATTGGATTTATTTTGTGACAGGATAAAGAATTTCCTCATTGTGAAATACCGAACTTTACTAGTATATGGACTAATGTAGTGAACTATGAGTTTCTGAGGTAGACTATTTCCATAGCTGAAGTGAAGTGTAAGTACCTGCTTCCAGTGTCTCTCCTTCATTCCACGATTGCAGACAATTGTCAAGACTGGAAGATGCTGTTTAAATTTATCAAGTTTATATTTCAAATTTTCTGCTAAGCGCCTAGGCCCAGGCAAATCAGGAAAACTCTTAGTGAGCTTGTACACAGTTCTCCACATGTTCCCAATTTCTTCTGTAATTTCATCTGCATTCAGTTCCTGGAGTGATCCTGGATACAGCAGTGTAAAAGAGCACAGACAGAACTYGGCATAAGGGTATTACCAAAGAGATTTATTTACATATATTTATAATCATTCTCCTTTAATTGGAAAGCAGTTGTTACAGAAAACAATCTTAGGGTAGGTTTTATCTCATGTTGTTTAATAGTGTTTATTTCTTGGATTTCTTTTCCCAAACAAGTACTAATCAACATTTGCAGCTTCCACTTTACTCAATAAAATTTAACTAACTGAGAATGAGACATTTGAGCACAAAAACACCAGAGCCTCACCGTTCATCCATTCCTCAGATTTGGTATGGAAATTATATGCAGTTATCCAAAGCTGCTCAAAGGGTTGTTTCTTTGTAATTATAGTTTGTAGTAGAGGATATTGACTCTTTTCCTGTTCAAGTAATTCCTCTTCTTTATTAATAGCCTTTAAAGCAAAAATATATGTATATATGTATATGTGTGTGTGTATATATACACACACACAACTTTTATGAAATTTCTACTGTTATTTAAACATTTTAACKGGTGATATTGGCTACATTTTTATTGGTCCTAAGGCTAGTCAGTTTATTTACACCTGTGGAATTTAGGTAAATAAGGTAAATGTATTCTTGAAAATTCCCCTAGATATTTGTTGGTATCATTCACTACTCAAATACCTTTTAAAATTTATTTCCATTTAGAACTATATTATGTACCATGATATTCATTAAAACTGAGGTTCCCAAATTATGAAGCCACTTCGAAAACTGTAAACTCCTCAGTTTAAATCAGGTTGAGAGTGTTAAGAAATTGAATGGCAATAATGAAGAAATTGTGCWATTTATCTAGATCCTAAACTGCTCTAATTGGTCCAATTTTCTCTTTAAGAGTAGACTTAAATAAAAGCCTGATCCTCGAGGTCCATGCATGCAGAATTCTCTTTTGTCTCACTGTCATTTAGAAATATTAATTAAGCCTAACAATATCCCTAAGATCTATCAAAGGTAACCACTCTCATTTCTCATCAGAAATACAGCTAAGACTAATTATTTGGCCTTGAAGCACATGGGAAATTAGCTATAGGTCCCTGAACAGAATCTAGGAGCCTTGAGATTCATCTGCTTCTTCTAACACAAGCCAATTTCCCTCTCCCCATTGTTATATAAGGTCTTATTTAAGGGCTATAGGCAATGATACAAACATGTGGAAAACATTTGGTTTTAATACTTGTTTTTCAACTGGGGACCAAGCAGAGGAGACTTAAATGCAGCCCTAGCCGCTTAAACCCTGATTTGGGGAAAATGCCACCTCCTTAGCATCCTTCTCCTAAAGAGTTCTATTTTCTGCAGACAATGAAATTCAGGATTTCAGCTGAAACATTCCCCTAAAATTCCTCATCCAACACACTGAAACCTACTCAGTACCTTAGCTGGTCAAATAAATACTAACCTCCAGTTCTGTTACTGCATTATCCAGATTCTTATTTAACTGTTTAAATTTCTCAGCATTGTTCTTCATTTCTTCCATGGTCATAACATCTCGCTTTTTGTAGCTTTCTACTTCTCTTTTATAAATCTCAAGAGTTTCCTCAAATTGAGAACACCTGAAATAAAGATCACTCTGGTAATACAATTTTCTCTTTAGTCAATCATTCTCTTAGTCAATCTTTGAAATCAATTCTATTCAATTTACAGATTTAGAATTCATAGATCTTTTTAAATCCCCTCAGWTGATTTAGTTCACTTACATTTGCTGCCTTCAGTAACCAGAAGAAATAAAGGAAGAGTGAAAACAATGTGACAAAATACTKTGCAAGCACTGTGCAATACTGTAATACCGTGCAAGGCAGTATAACAAGATAAAACTGAATATTCCAGTAACATCCACCTCTCAAATATTTGAGGAATATACTAATCCACCATGATAACAATATTTTTCTAAAAACTCCACAATACTGCAAGCTGTGTTTTTCCCTTGCTTTCCCACTTCTTTTCTAACTTTACTTATTTGACGTTACCTGCTTTTCACCAACACTGAAAGAAAACATACTGACACCATACCTTTTAAGCAAAGCCATCTCTGCACGATTCCTCCTGTTATACAGCTGGTCTCTACTGTTTTCAAAGATTTCCTCAATCTGATCAGGCCAATGGAGAACGGTGCTATTCAGCTTTATGTCATCCACTAATATAGAGAAAACGTATACACTTAAGAAAGTATCCTTAAGAAACTATCCTTTAAGCAACAATCTAATAGAGTGGCTGTTGTGAAGTGTAAGCAAAATAGCTCAGCTGCATTTAGGAAGAAGGAATATTTCTTTTCTAAGCAGCAAAATAAATCAAAAAAGCTCTAAAAATCATGACATATCCTAATTATTTCAATTGCTATTTGATCTGAACAAATGTTCCAACAAGAAATGATCATCCTGCCACTAAAAAGGATATAAATCAATAAATGTTTGTATGCACTAATTATGACAGCTTTTTGTTCTGAATAGGAGCTCAAACTCAAAAGCAATTTCTACAGATGTTTCCTAAAATTGAAGAACAGCCTTTATATTAACTCAAACAGCAAAGCATCACAGCAAAATGACATAAGGACTCCTTTGGAAAAGAAGAAATAAAATTATCAGGGTTTTTTTTCTCCTGCTTCCTGTATTGGTACATTTTTGTCTCTTCTGAATCCTTAGCATTTCCTGGTTCACTTGGAAGTTTCCATTCACATTTTAGAAGATGAAACATTTATCTGTGAATATTACGCTCTGTGTAGAGCCTAATATTCACATATATACATAYATATGCATATTTTCCTATGAAGACTTTTATATTCTGTAGTTTGCACATACAAGGAAGATCAGCATAGTCCATGAGGAATTCCAGTCTGTGTGTTGCTTCAGAGATCTGCCGCCTCAGTTTATAAACAGTAACTTCACTGGACTTCTTCAAGTATGCAGTAAGTTCCACCAGCTCTTCACTGTTCGAAGGCACCTCACTCACTCTATCTGCAATTATGTTGTATTCATTGCAAATGCTATGACAACAACAAAAAAATGACATATCACTGGGAACATAAATGAAGAGATGCCAAACTGTGTTCAAGTTTATGCTTTCTTTTGAATATGAATACTAAGCATCTTCATAAATTAAGATTTATTTAAATATTCATCTTAAATATTATGACAAATATACACAACAAGTCAAGAAAGGATTGTTTTACTAAACAGAATCAATTCTACAGTCCAACTACATGAGAATTGGTATRTAAGTGATTAACTGTTAAATTAGAAGGTCTCATAGGAAGGGTTCATTTAAATAAATTCAGGCTTTCAAAATGTTAAGTGCTTGGCCTAAGCTGCATGTCTAGATCCCCTTCATAGTCACAGAGGCCCCACTAGAGAACAGTTCATCACACAGAAGAATCTTTTTCAGACTAGTGGGATGAAATATTTCCTTATAGTGATTGTCCCTCTCTATTCACTGTGGAGAAATTCTTTACTGGCTAGTCTTTCTAAATACATTTCAAATTTAGAGCCATAATTATCCCATGACACTAGCATCAAAATATAATTTAAAGTTCCTTTTWTTTTTTTTTTTTTGAACAGTTGCATATTTCCAGTATAAACTGGAATGTTTATACTGGATACTGAAAATGTCCAGTATAAACTGGAATGTCCAGTATATGCAATACATACCAAGGTTTATATTTATTTACAAGTATTTCTGTACCTGTTCAATTTTAAATACTAGTTTGGTGCCCTTGCACATGTCTGGACAGCCCTAGAAAACCCAGCAGATGAACAAAGGTCTCTCAGGTACTGACTTATAGCAAAAGCCAGGTATGATAAAAAGTACCTGTTATTTAATGTTCTGTTTTCAATCACTTCAAACTCAATCAATCTGTCCTTAAGATTTTGGATCCTATTGCAGAGTTCCTCATTCAACTGTACTGCATCCAGACAGAACATGGCCAAGGGGACAGTGACATGCAAGGAAGCAATCTCCCTTTTCAATTTTGTTAAATTGTCAATCTTCTACAAACAGAAAAGAATAAACCTGTTATTTTTCCTTAAAGCCTGTACATGCAAAAAGCTAAGCAACAATCAATTAATTGGCAGTCAGTATGTTTTTTCAATCATAAAGAACTAATTTTTATATTTTCAGATTTCAATTTCAGGGCCGAAAGTTCTTCACGGTTAAAAAAAAAGACATATTTAAAGAATATCAGAAATTGCCCATAAGAAGTACTAAGTCAGAGGCTAAGCTGGGAATGAAACAAGAAAAAAGTGGACAAGATTGACTACAGGCAAAAAGTGAAAGACCAGCAAATACTAGGAACCTAACCCAACCAAACCCATASAAGGTGACCACTGGGAAATCTTCTTCTCTTGCCACAGTAATCCTGCAGTAAAGGGCTACAAAGACTGAAATGATTTCCCTAATGTTTTGCAGAGTAAAACAAGTCATTAGAATAGAAGTTCTTTGGAACAAACAATAAAACAGGAATTTTAGTGTCTGTTAGCTGCTGTATGAAAACGTAGAAATTGTCAGTTACATATTACCTCACTAAAATCTTCTAAAGAATGACCCTCCTTCAAAAAATTAGTAATGTCTTGCTCTGCATTGTTGTTCAGAAGATCACTGTATTTCCTGTACACRTTTAAATACCTTAAAAAGAGAAGATCACAAAAGCAAACACAAGATTCCAATATGAAGATTTTCTATAACAGGTAATGAATCAACTCAAACTATTAAATGCTTGAGTCAAACAGATTATGTTATAAATGCGAGGATTTGGATGTGTAAGGGAGTAAGACAAAACTTACTTCTGTGGGCCAAGAATGTTGCTCTCAAAGATCTTTTCGAGTTTTTTCACCAAATCTGAAAACAACAATTCATCTGGTTTGACTGTACTGAGAACGAGATCATCTCTATTTAACTCTGGAAATAGAAATCTTTCTACCTACAGGAAAACATTGCAAATATTGTGATACACATACAATAGTGGAAATAAAGTACTCTGTTACCTATTCACCCTCTTCTTTAGAAAAGAATATACAATTCAGTTAAGAGATTAAAACCCAAAAGGCTCTGATTCGTATTCAACAGTCATTCCAAACCACTCAGGTACTTTTTTGAAAAAAAAAAAAGTCACAGTCAGAAGCAAGCTTGGGACTTTAATGTTACATCTCTGGAACTGAAATGTCATATTATTCAATGCTCAAAGCAGCTCAGATCTATGTTCAGTTACAGATTCACATCATAAGTACCAATGTGATCATGCAAACRAAGGATTCATATGCACTCTTGGACCCTGTGCTCAATAATTGAATGAGTTGCTCCCCACAGTTTAATTAGAAATGATAAAATATCCCAAAGACTGTTGCACAACAGAATAGAACAAATGGAAATTACTCCTCTCGTAGAAAAAAATACTGCTGTAAGAAAAACTGTAGCAATTATTGCTGTAAGAAAAACAAGGTAGCAATTATGCCTGAAAAAAAAATTCACTTGGTTACACATATTGCTTGCATGTGAAAACTACATAAAATTAAACCAGAGCTTAATATAACTTGAATTTGAAAAGGAGTAACTGTTATTTCATCTTCCGTAATTACAAAAGTTTGTACACATACAGCTTCTGACATAGGAGTCTCATCTTTATCTTCTACATGTCAGATTTTTGCCTCATTCACAAATACATTGTGTTCTCCCTGTACTTGGTATGCAGCTATAACTTTTCCAGTACCTTTGGAAGTTCCTCAGCGCTTTGTAGGATCTCCCTGAAGCATTGCCTGATTAAATCCCAACATTCTTTCAGAGGTGGCTCAAACACAATCTTGGGTTCCTCCACATTAAGTTTTACTATTAGTATCTGACGTATAAAGAACTGCATTTCTTGATATGGTTCTGTAAAATCATTCCCATTCTTAGGGAAAAAAATGAAAATTGTACATGTCAAAGGAAGCAACTATAACTACAATCATTTTAAAAAAGGATTCAAACTTCTGCAAGTCTCAACTGCACAATACAAAAGGAATTTTCTTTACTAAGTCTTATCCAAAACACTGATGCTCCAATACACAAAATATTTACATGCCAACTCCTCAATGAAATTGTAAGAGTGTAATTAGGGAACTGGATCTAAGCCTAATTGCCTTGGTTCCCACTAAAGTAACAGAACTAATTACCGTACAGAATCAAAACACTAAAAAAAGATCCTTAATGCCTGACCGAAATCAAATGCAGCATCAAGTGCAAGATTTTTATTTTTTTAATTATTTGGATGTTGAATAACTGTCCTACACCAAAAATGCCTTTACAGTAATGGAGACCTAATTCATGACTAGAAACCTAATGTAGATGCTCCAACAATAAAAAAAAACAGTAGGAGCAAAATCCTTCAGATACAAGGCTTAGCATAACTTTGACAATATTGCTTGTGATCCTCTTGCTATAATGCAGCTTTTTATCTCTGACATTCACTCCATTTAAATATGTTTCATGTTATCTTATCATGGTAGATCCTGGATGTTTACTTAAAGAACTTGTTTCCCCTAAGAGGCAACTTCATGGTAACCAAAACAGTCACAAAAACTCTCACAGTTTAATGTTTATTTTTATAATTAAATATTTTACTTCAAATAACAAAGGACATGCATCTGGTACAGACAGGGACACAACATATTTCAATTGTCTCTGCAAAGGATTATATGCATGACTAGGCACACTTGACTTAAAAACAAGTTGCTCATGCTTTTGGAAAAATACATTTAAGTCTTTTGCCAGATGAAAGGCAATAAAAATAAAAATTTTAAAAGCCTGAAAAAAGCACAGCCATTGACGATAGAGCTGGAAACTTCTACAGATTGATAATTATAACTGTACTTCTGCAAATGACATTTTATGCAAGTCGTTTTTGACCACACAAAAAAATCMAGTATGCACAAAGAGGGCATGCACAAACGCTTGGCGGACCCAGACATAGCTTATAAAGGCAAGAGCTAGCCAGAATATTTTAGCTTATTAAGGATATTTTTTAATGCATGTATGGCTTATTTCTACATAACATTGATAACCATATGCATAAATACACTTCACAGCATATACCTGGTGGATCATAAAAAAGGCAAGAAGATCTTCTAAAGAGTTAATAACCATCCCACGTAATTGTAATGACATAAGATTTGCTACTGAACCAAAATAACTTTCAACTCGCTGAGAAGAGTCACGGTTGTGCTTAGGAGCAAAATGAAGCCATTTCCTCCTCTGATCAAAGAAAACGGATACACAGGTTGGGATCCACCTACAATAGAAGAGCACGGACAAAGTACTTAAAAGCTTATTACTCTTGACTTGCATTTACCAATTAAATCTAAGCTGAGTAATTACACAAAGAATAAAGCAACTCAGAGGGTTAGTAGAAAACAGTTAATTTCAAACAAAATTGTAAAAAGACATTGAGGAAATGATTTTTTATGCTAAGGATGCTTGTTATCATTGGGCTCTAGTATTGGTTCAAATGAACATTGACAGGCTAAACACTAGTGACAATATTAAATGATTGACACTAAATGGTAACCATGAGCCTGGAAGAGATCTGGACAGGCAGAATGTTGTTATCCTCTATCACAGGCTGTCGCTTCAAAAAAAAAAAAAAAAAAATCTTACTTAAATTGATCAGGCTCCACTAGGAAACAAATAAACAATTTTTTCTTTAATCACTACTGGAGCTTAGATCAATAAGATCAATGCAGCCCCAAAATTATGATTTTTTTTTCACACTTCAAAAGCTTTGTTCATTAGATCATCAAGCTACTTTCTCATAAGCTTATAAGATTAAGCTTATAGCTCTGCAGGCTTCCACCTTAGCAGATTTTCATACTCCCTCTGCTTACATATGTATTTACTAGACATAGTATAAAAAATTTTGTAAGCAGTAAACTGCCACCTGTTTGAAAGCTTAATTTACTTCTTTTGCAATTAAAGTCTGTATCAATGGACACTCACATGCAAACACATCCCCATTACAACTAAGGAAGTCACAGCTCATAACACTTTCTTTACAGAAATAGGACAACTTTAAGTATTCTGATATGGTATTTCATGTTAGAGGACAAAATATTAACATGATGTTCTTTGTGTAAATCAGAGTCTAAGACATTATTTTTCTGCTGTTATTGCAGATGGTACTGACTTGTTCCGAAGAATATTGCGGGCTTCCATACAATGTYTTTGAATGAGATCCTTAAACTCAGTAGGCAACAGTGGCAGGTGACCAGAAAGCATTTCCTTTGTGCGAACAAACCTTAGATGACTGTATCTATAGAAAGCAACATGGAAAGCAGATACTTTAAGGAATTCTGTCATGAAATACATATAAAATGGAATCAGGAAGGTCTTGAAATTACTTAAAAACACAAATAATATTTGTTGCATTGATGCATGTCACTTCAAAGTTGTAGAATGAGCACATTTCTAATATGGTTCATTTTTTTTGCTCATAACAAAGGTTAATGGGCCTCACAATTTTCATTTTATACTAGTAACATTTCAAAATGTGKTTTTTTTTTCTTAAAAGTTTGGAAACACTTTTGTCCTTTTGCTAGATTAGTTAGTGCATCCAAACATTAAAGAACATACCGAATGTCAATTCCTGCTTCTATTCYATATTTAACTACCATATTTAACTCCACAAGATAACGTGTCCCTCTGTTTTCTAAAGTGCCTAGTGATCTCACTCCTCCCACTGTAGACACTTGAATGTGACTCAATTTAAGAGAGATGAAAGCTCTCCTAGTGTTAATTTCCGGAAATTATTCATTAATTTCCTGAATGTCCTTAATCCAAAAAAGGAATTTTACTTTAAAAGTAACATATTTAACACAAAGGTGACACGTCATAGCACTAAGTTAACTATTCCTGACGGTTTGTAGACATGAATATATACTCATGCTTGCATTCAGAATCTCTGGGAAGCAATCATTTTATACCAAGATTCTTACAGCCTCACTATTTTGTTGTGGGGGAAGACTCTTAAGACAGCAAATATTACAGACTTCTCTATTAACATCTGAACTATCTTTGGGGGTCATAAAGAGAAGAAATAACAATTTATCCACTGAACAATTCTAACCTTGTGTGCTTGGTTAGAGAAGCAGAAAGAGTAGGCTCCACCAGGATTCAGTAGCATATGTAAAGAAGTCAGCATATGCCCTCTCTAACCAAGCTGTAAAATGAAACAATCTAATTAGGATCCTATAAACACGATTCCTTACTCAGAAAGCCAGAGCTGTTGCAAAGTATGCATCAAGGGATTCACTGTGAATAGATTGGTTTCATTCCAGTTTTTCACTTCTTGGTAAGAGTCATGCCARGGGACAGGGGCACGGACCACTCTCCGAGGAAAAGGGCGTGGGGTATTTCCAATAAACAGTCTCTCTCTCTCAGCTGGATCCATCAAGATGTAATCAACTAGAACAAATCATATATCAGATTGTGAGATTGTACTTACTTATTTATGATGATTTCTATCTGCTGAACATGCATAGTGTAATAGCATATAATCACTGTCTGTTTAATTTTTATTAATCCTGTAATGGCCTACATGAAAGCTTTGAACCTACGATATGATCTCAGTGTAATGTTTAGCTTCACTGGAGTTCAGAGAGAGATAAACCTGTCTGTTAATAGGCAACAACAATTTACTGTAGAATAACAAAAATGCTAGTCTGGGAAGTATCGGCTTTACCCTCTCCAACATGATCAAGACTGTTATGGACAGATACTTGTCTATTATGAATTTAAAAGCCTCCACTTATTGAAAATCTGTTGCAATGCTTCACTATCTTTGTAGTAGCAACATTTTCCTAATATCAGATCTGAATTTCTTTTACTACAAACTGAGATTATCATTCCTTGTCCATCGTTATTTGATCCACCCTCCCTTATATATATCTGAGGAAATTACACAGAATTATGCATTATGAAAATGATCTGGATTTAAATTAGGTGTAGGGATAAGACAAGAACAGATTAAAAGATTGTATGCACCAGGAGCTACTGAACTATATGCTGACTGTATATGTAAATAATGGGATATAGGGCTTAGTAAATACATTTTTTAGAATTTGTTGAAAGAGCAATTTTATGCTGCATGATCAGAGATTATATTCTCAGATATCTATTGCAGTTCTATTGACTCCAAGGGAACTCTCCATGGTTGCTATAAACAGAATGTAGACTTGCTTTCAAAATACACAAAGCATTTATGCAGTCTGAGTTACTAGTAATTTTTGCCTCTTACCAATGGCTTTCATGAGGTTGATACGATAGTCAGCCTTGATCTCTTCTTTTAAACTTCCAAGTAAATTCTCCAGATCTGGGTTAGTAAGAATATGAGCTGGAATACGCTTTAAAATTACATTCATCACTTCCTTGTCCTGAGGTGCAAGCATGTCTTCTTTTACTCCATTATGTATGTAGTAACAGTATCTCTACAAAACAATGTTAAAAATATTATGCTTATTGTATGATTTTTTTGCTGATAACGAAATATTTTGAGTCTTTTTTTTATTTCTTGGAACCATTTCACAATTGAAAGGCACTTGAATATCGTGTATGTTAAGTATCTCTGTCTTTTAGTTCTTCATAAAGCACTGCCAGTAACTGACATTCTTACAATATTTCAGTATAAGCATATGCATTCAAAGAACTAAGTATAGGGTATTAAATTACTGATGCCTAGTGCACAAGCCAACAGTGTGAGAGGTTAAGAATTTGGCAAGATAGTTTCAGTTRCAAATGCACTAGAAAAACTAGCAGACTGAGTAAACGAAAAGAAACAGAAAAGAAAGGTGCAGACTTGACATAAGATTTTAACAGCAGTTAGCTATATTGAATATTTACATCTTCTAAACCTCATGCACCGCCTTCCTCTCTCAACTGTTTTTAAGTAAGCAGAGTATAGACTTACATTGTTGATGATTATTCTTGCTACTTTTCTCAATCTTAAAATGTATTCTAAATACCTCTATATCATTTTCTGAGGGTGTTTTTTCTCTCTTGCTTCTCTCTTCCTCATGTAAGTGCATGATATCCAGTTGTTCTTCTGGAGTTAACGGCTGGTTGTCTGAATCATGTATGACATTTGATCTTGGCATATGACCAGGAACATACAGTGAAAAGGGATCCGAACTGCTCAACAAAGTTGGTGTACTTYTGAAATAGAACAACACAAATATAGTGAATAAACATGCTGTAATGGATTCTTAAAACACTGAGGACAAATGACAAGCATACATAAGTCTCTGACACCATACTAAGAATGAGTGTAGCCTTGAAGTACTTCAGTTACTCATTAAAAATTCAGTAAAGTTAGATATCTGCTATACTACAGAAAGGCACCATATGCTGTTTTAATATCACATAAAATTCTCAGGTGTACAGTGTCACTGAGACAAGTAATATCTTAAAAATAATTCCATCAGAGGCCAACTTGCTAGCTCTCTCCCACCTCTCAGCTCATTATCTTATCAAACTCCTAATAGTCCAAGCCAAAAGTTTATGCTCATTTGCATATACATGTTATACTATAGTCTTCATTTTCATAATTATACACTATATTCTATATAACTTCTGTCCACACTGCTTAGCATGAACAATATTCAGTCAACAAGTAGTTATTTAACAATTTTTACACTGTTTTCCAACATGTCACTCCATACACCCACTACCAAGTTTCTAGTTAAAATGAGAGTTTAAGCATCCTGTCCATCTCTTATGGTACTCACTTTATCTTAATAAGGACTAAGAAACTTACTGTCATAGCACTTTCAAAAAGGATTTTTTTTCTCCTTATTTTGCAGAGAAAGAGCAGAAGCATCAAAGTACAAATATTCATTACAGTAGAGTCCCATATTGGGGACAATCCTAGGAGCATTATAGAATACTTAAAAGACTCCCGGCACAACTGAGTGACTTTATTTGTCAGCTACATTCTATAAATGGAATTCTAGGTTCTCAAGTCAGCAATCAGATGATTTAGCATGCCTAAGTGTACCTCAAAGAAGCAGTGAAAGGTACTCATTTAGCACAAAGCAGAATGTCAGACTTGAGGCACATACTTTTTGTTAGAAACCTAACATTTCTTAGCATCCAAGTCAAAAGGAAAAATAAAATGCAGCTCAGATGCCCAAACTGAGTGTAATAACCTCTATCTTTTGAACATGACACTTAATTACCTATCAGGATCACACTGACTTCTTTTTGTCAGTTTGAGCCTTTTCACAGAAGGGGTAAATTCTTTCAAAGCTTTAAGCAGCAGTTAAGAAAATTACATATAGGAATGTTATTTCAAATAAGGTGTTAAAAAAAGGGCTAAAWCAGTTATACAGGCAATGAAATAACAGAAAAACAAAATGCCACAAAGAAAGTTTGACTTAGGCCTTAGCAAAACGTTTTAATCATGTTAAAGATTTTGCTGAGTCTGGGCTTACAATGTAGCTCCTGTTTTGAGGGACGAATCTCACAAAGTAATCAGAAACTGGCTTTACCTTGCTAAAGTTATGCTTGATTTCGGAAATTTGTCAATAATGACCACGAGGTGATAAATTGTGAGACTTTACCAGGAAAAAGTGACTTTTCCAGGGATGATGCTTTAAAAGAAAAGCAACTAGAGGTAAAAATGTATAGAAGAGACAAAGCTAAACCTATGAGCACATTCAAACATGGATACACGGCGAGGCTGCTCTCTGCTTCGCTGAACCCAGTGAGSTGCTTGCCATTGAGGAGGACTCCACTTTGTGCATATTTTTCATTTTCAAATCCCGAGCAGTAAGAGAATAGTTATTAGCTATGGAGTCACTTGGGCTTCGGAAATAAGGTTGTTCTTTGAGCGGAACTGCCAAAGTCCATGACACTCGCTGCATCAAAGGAGGATAATAGCTGTTCTGAACAACAAGCTGAAATTGGAAAAGAAAAAAATATTTTACACCACACAGTGATTTTAAGAGGCTTTTTCTCAAGACTTTATTAATGACCTGTCTGCACTTAGCACTCGAGCATCAAAACAGGTAAACAACAACATGAGTTAACAATTCAGCTCTTATCTTTCTCCTACATCAATGAAAGATTTTTAATAGATTTCTTCTGTATGTTCATTTCATATTCTTTCTAGGGTGACTCATTATCTAATGACTAGTGTGTCATCAGTCTCAATGTCCAACTTCAATGAGACAACTCAGAGTTATAAGGCACGAGATCAAGAAATATGAAGATGAACTCATCCTCAGGGAGAAAAAGCACATAAGATAGAATAATTAATGTACTTCATATCATGGGTTCCCATAACTCTMATTTTAAATTCCTACTTAGCTTTTTAGCTTGGTATCACATCTTATTTAGTATTTCTTTTTTTACTTAGTTGGAATAACCAACCATATTCCTATCACTCATTTCTTCCTTTTACAGCACAGCACTACTAGTTTTAAAACATTCCTAGATAAGCTGCTATATACGTTCATGATATCCCATCTTTGTTCCCTAATCTGTCTTGCCTTTCCCTAGGAGTTGCTATTAAATTCATGTTCTCAGTTGATGAGCACGTTATATGCTCTGAAAGGGTAGTGTATTAAAGCACAGAACAGCTACTTTCCATTTACCCTTGCAGCTATAAATCTTTTCTTAGCCTATCATGAGCTTTAGCGAGAATGATAACAAAATAGTCAATTTGAAACAGATAAGGAAAGATTATTACTTCTTGCATTTTTCTTCCAACTGATAAGGCTAATCTTATCAGTAAAGAGAAAGGCGTTCATGCTATTGCTGAGCTGCAGTCATATTCCTTAAATTAGCTTCTGCAACTTCACAGAATCTTTTTAGTTCAATTTCTTCTACCCGCTTTGCACCTGAGAGCTCTCCAGAAAGGCACAGAGCAATTCAAATAGTACAGACGAGAAGGTGCCTGAATTATAGTTTTGTGGAACAAACTGGTATATGAATTTAAAAGTAATTCAGAGATTTGGGGCATTTTCCCTGGGAAGTCACTGCACATCTTTGGGAATTGCTGGAGTCAGCCTAAGCTCGGAATTCTCAGGTCCCCTCCGAGTTAGGCCTGCTTTTAAAATTGTAATTTTCCCCCCATTAGAAGCAACAACTTCCTGGACACAGTGCAGATGCTTTCCCAATGGTGATACCAATGGCATCTTGCACATAATGTGAGCCAAAAAAAAATGGTTCCTGGAAACGCACAAAGAACATCACCTGGCAAAGTCTACCATTTATGTAACATTTATGTAACCTGTCACGGCACAGGAATCTCAGGTCTGGCCAAATCCTCTCCCATATCTTAAATAAACCTTTGATGCACACTTATAAAGTTCATTTGATTTTTAAAGGAAAATAAAAGAATTTACTACAACTCTTCAAATAAAATGAATTTCTTTTTTTTTTACCATTGGAATACTGACACAAGATTACACATAAGAACTATATAAGAAACTGTGAGGCATTTAGCATGGGAAAACTACTGTTTTTTTCTTCCCTCTGTAAGTGCTAACACAGGTAGTTTTTATTCCTGTATCATACAGTATTGGTTGTAGTTGTGAAGCTGTGCAATCTGTCCCTTTATATCAAAGCTGTACCTGTCAAGCTCTCATCTGGTTTTAGAGCAGAATTCTGTTTCTTTTTGTGCTATGACAAAGTATGCATGTGGAGAATGAACAAATGTTTGGAACCAAATTAAATATTGCTTTTTGCTTCTTTTCCCAGTAACTTCAAATTTATGGTCCATTAATATTAGTGGTTTTTTTTTTTTTTAATGTTGACTTATATACTTTGAGTTCAGAATTAAATTTAAAAATAATTTTATTTCAAAACTAAATAAAAATACTAATAGACTATAAAGTTCAAGATCTGTTTTAAACTTCCAAATYGCAATGTCCAAATCATAACAGAAGCGGTAAAACCACTTCTAATTAAGTATCTTACAACCTATTTAACTTAGCAATTTAATTAGCTTTTGCTAAAATCATTCTAGCATCTGCAATTTAATGAATACCCCGGTGAAAGTGGAGATAGTACATACCTGATATAATTCTGAAGGCACAGCTGAAGCAGAAGCAGGTAGGGGTGGTAATTCCGGTATGGCTTTTGAGTGACTCATGTTATATACAGAATCATTTTGCAACTGGAGAAAATTGAAAACAATTTCAAAAACATTTATGAATGTCATTGCTTTGAAAAATGTTTATTCAAGAAAACAGCAGCTTTCAATTTCCACTGAAAATAAATGACATGGTACAACTTTTCTAATGTTAAGGAAAAGGACAATCTGCAGARTGGATCACTCAGCAGAACAGGCTTTCAGGTTACACTGTTCTCCAGGCATCTGATAAACTATGTATTTACCAATAAATGTCAGAGGTAARAAAAAACACAAAAATATTTCTGTATCATCAAAACTAACTCAAACTTTTTAAAATATTTTTAGTGTACATGTTGTATGAATTTTGTAATAGTGTAAACACGGGATATTATAATACTAATGACTACTAGCCTGTCAAAGTGACACTGAAATGATGCAAACTGTGTGAATTGCAGAACGAAAATAGCGAGTGGGTGAAAAAGAATCTAAGATTTTCCTTTAGGTCAATAAGAACTCAGTTTCAAAAGCACCAGTACTGCCAAGATGGAAAGAATACAGTGAAAGGACAGATTACTAATAAGGGATTTGCAAAGTGGCTGAAGCAAATGTTAGAATATTTAACATGTCTCAGGACTATGTTCTACCTCCCCAAGGAGATGATATGTTGAGGTAGCCTTCCAGCACACCATAGAAAGTTCTCAAGGAATATTTTCTATTTATGCATATTTTTCAGATTTTTATTAACAGCAATTTTCCTTATCACAGGCTGAAAACCTGCTCCTATTTTTCTTCAAATCTTTCTAAACCGTATTTCCTTAGAGGATATATAAGGAACAAAAGTATGAAGTGACACTAGCAGCAAAAAGAAGTAGAAGTGTGCCATRTCAAAGACCAGTGTATTAAATCATCATGAAAGAGCAATGTTATTATCTAATGCAATTGTTTGAATAATGTATAATCATTTTTACATTATTTTAATACATTTTTAGCAAGTGGCTACTAACTTATGATAAATGACTGGAAAACAAGGCTCCCAAAATTTGGTTTTCACATGGACAAAACTGTTCTTTCCTCAGTATCAAAATACAACTCATTCAAAACTAAAGTCTAAGAAAGGAATTATCTGATTTACCTCCCTGGYATTCTTCAGCACTCATCACAGAGAAATTATCATTGCCAAGCACTTTTTAATACAGGCAGCAGGAATTATCTTTGATTAATGACCAAAGGATTTGATTTTCTGATAATTTTTAAAATGAACAAACCATATACTGTGTTAGATTTGTTCATTCTTAAGGGTATAAGAGTTATTAAGAAAGCCATTGTACCCTCTGAAGAAGCTCTTGATTTAYATGCCACCTAATTTTTCAAACCGTATGTCCAAAGAGTATTGAACAAAAAGAAGCACCTTCAAATAGGCTGCTTTGTTCCAATGTTAGAGCGTTTACTATCAGTAATGGCCATATTCAACTTAGGTTTTAAAATCATTATCAATCTTCCATTGAGCCCTTGCAGAAAGAACTTACCCTCAGGAGCTTTGGGGTCTCTGCTGGCTTCATTGTGCTTTATCTTTCATCAAAATTTTCACAGCTCGCTTAGAAATTTACAGTCCCCATGCTCATGATGAGTGTCCTTGTAGTTACGTGCACTGACAAAGAATTAGCAAATCATTTCAGGTACTGCACAAGGCACCAAAACATGTAGCTTCTGATCCAAGGTACCGTTAAGAAAAGCTCTCCCCAACTCTCCTCTTCCTTGCTCCCACCCTTCTCCCCAGCAGCTCACAACTCAGCCTTCTTCCCCTCCGGAGCACATATTCTTTTTATTCACTCCCCCTTCAAGTTTACTTTTCACCTTGCGCTTCCGCACTCCCTCTAGGTATCTTTCAGACCATTTCTTCCACTGGGTCTTCTCTACATTCCCCACAACCAGRATCTTTCCCACAGGCTGCTCTCCTCTAACGTCCTGGGGCCTCCAGGACCCACGGGGTGATTCAGACCAGATGGAGCCACACACTTGTTGCCAGGAGAGACAAACACGTGCCAGAAGGAAAGGGAAAACAGGGAGATGCCCAGGACGCCTCGTGCATCTACTGGGCACAGGTGTGAGCAAGGTAGAAGTGGGTACTACCTGTGGACACCCTGGCTGCTCCAGCCCTGGGAACRCTCCGGCAYGGCCGCTCACGCAGCCTCGTTGCCGGAGCGACGGCATTGTCGGTGCTAGGAGACGGGAATTTCCGCCTCGCCCGCCCGCGGTGCTTGGGGACATTCGGTTCCAGGTCCGACACGCTACTGCACGGGTTTGCTTTACCTCCGAAAACTCCAATAGTTTCTCCCAGAACGCGGTAGGAGCTAAATTGAAAATGGCAATAGAGCTCACACAACAGCAAAGGCAAGCTGAGTGCAAACTTTCTCATCAAGAGGCGGACAAAGCAGAAAGAAAATACTAAGGACTCAACCTCTTGAATCCAAATCTCTCCAGGACTTTTTCATGTTTCTGGGAAGATGCAATGACAGCAGGTGGCACACGCAGACCCTCAGCTACATCCCTGTGGAGCTCCTAGGGCAGCCTCACCCCAAGGACCCTCAAGAGCAGCCTCACACCAGGTCCTCTGCCCACCCCACAGCCCTCCATCCAACAGGAATGCTTCACCAGCACCTTTACACACTATTTTCCACTCTGTTTCCCACAGATTGCAAGAAAGGCTGGCAAACTGGATGGAACGGCCTTGTTTTCCTTGTGTTTCCAGTGTTGTCCAACATCAAAGACGAACGTTGTCCTTTCCTGGACACGTGTGAAAGCTTCTGCCCTAACTTCAGCCATGTTTTAGATACCAATGACTTGTCCTGCAAGCCCACAGGGTAAAGATGTGACACTGCTWGTCTGCCAGTCATAACCACATAGTTAGTTCTCATGTGGAAATCCTGCAGACAGCCCAGTGCTGCTTTGCAACACATGTATTTTCCTAATTTGGGCTGACGCTGGCATGGAGACAAGCACAATTAAGCAACAGTTACAGCAACTATCGCTCCTCTGTGTACAACTTAAATGTTTTTACATGCATGCCCTTTTAAGTTAAATAACTTTTTTCTATATTTCCTTTAAAAATATATTAATAAAAAACTTTTTATATATTTATAAAATCTAGTCTTCTAGTATTGCTATTATATTTTGCCTTTCATTAATRTCTGATATAAACATTTCTACAGCTTGGGGAAAATAAGTTCTTCCATGCTCTTCTCTTTGGTGTCCTGTGCTGTACTTTCAGTGTTAATACAGGCTCTCATTTATTTCACCTATCTGCACAGATCCCTATACCCACAGAGATGGCTAAAACCAGCTCCTCAGACATGCAACTCCGGCAGCCGGTTAGTGGTCACATAACTTATAGAAAGCTCTTCCTACACCACAGAACTGGCATGCTCCAAATTAAACACGCCTTTTCTTTCGTAGCCTTTAAAGCTAAGCACRAAGCCATTAATATTCACTTTTGCAACACTCCCGCAGGTGGCACCACACGAGGCCAATTAGCAGCAGTAACACCAACTATGAATATTTTACCAATTTGCGTCTGCAAAAATRTCTGTTTGTTGTTTGCGGCGCTAAAAACCTGACAGGGCAGAAAGCCCCACATGCTCTGYGGTTTTGGGCTCCCACACGGCACCATCGCGGCACCTCCTCGAAGGCGTGAGGGCCGAGGGGCTGTGCTAACAGGGCTCGCTCTGCCCYGCGCAGCCCCTTCTCACCCCGCTACCCACGCAGGCCCTACTGGAAAATCAGCAGATGTTTAAAGGCAATTTCTCTTCTCCAAGAGCAGCTCCCTAAACAGGTCTGTCCCAAGCACCTGGGAAGCGGCAKGGCGGTAACGGAGCTTGTTGGCATCCCAAGAAGGGAGCGCTTCTTCCCCAGCTCCCTAGTGACGCTGCACGAAGCATTTACTGTCAGGATTTAACACGTGTGTTTCTGCAGTTTCTGGCAGGATTTAATCCAGGTATTTCAGCAGTTTCAGGTGCCACTGTTTGGGATAGCTGCTGGTGCCACCACTGCCCACGCTGCGGGCCTGCGCAGCCGCCCCACAGCACCCCAGGTCCGGCCGGGGGGGCCTGCGCTGCTCCACAGGGATACTACGGGCACCGCCGCCTTCCCGCCCTCCATCACAGCCCCGCCGCACCCGGGGGKAGACGGCCCGGGCCGCCCCGCCGCGAGCCGCGGCCCTGCCCG